>NW_016804679.1:1146222-1160979 GCF_001698545.2 Rhinopithecus bieti
TCAACTAATTGTTGTCATGATTGAGATTTGTAAATTTATGTGTAATTAACAGAAACCCAGAATACTTATTTACATAAAAGCTTTTTTTGTTGTTTTTTTTTTTGAACAGATAAGTAATTGCCTAGTAAATTTCTACTTATTTAGTTGTAGTAATGGTGACACCCTAGAGAAAATACATTGAGTTAAATTTCCACTAGAAAGTGACTAAAATCTTGACTAGAAGATGCCACAAATGTTTGAATAAGTAAAATATGTTCTTGGACAATACTGAGTTCCAGACACAAGAGGAAGCATCTGATGAAATAAAACCTACAGACTTTAAGAACAAATACCTACTAAGAAAAAAATCTTCAACATGGGATAGCAGAATTTTCTATGAAGGGTCAGATAATAAATATTTAGGGTTTTTAGTCATATGATTTTTTCACAACTGTTCAACTCTGCTGTTATAGCATGAAAGCGACCATAGACAATAAACAATTGTGGATGAATTTTTACAGACATTGAAAGTAGAATTTCATATAATTTTCATATGTAATGAATGTTATTTTGATTTTTCTTTTAATTATTTTGTAACAGCAAAACCATTCTAAGCTCATAGGCAATATAATAACAAGCAGTGTTAGATTTTGCCTATGGGCCATAGTTTGCTGGTCCTTGGTTTAGAGCTTTGCAAGTCCTCAGACCAGACCATGAGCAGATATTCTGTGCTATTAGAATTGTTCGTAGTATTGAAATCAATGATGAATGGAATAATATGGAATATGTTTTATACTTGATTGAATTCAGGTACCTATTTTTAACGAATGCCACAAAATTCACTTATTTTTCAGAATTTTATGACATTTATAAAAGGTTTCTTATAATTAAGAATATAGGTGTTACCAGCAGAATCTCAAATCCCTTCAGCTCTTCACTTTGCAAAACCTCTAATTTACTATCCAGTGTGACAGAAAAATCCCTACGTGTTTCACAAATTGTGTGTTACGGATATTTGTAAGAAAATCAATTAATATAATCAGTTAAGTAGTTTCTCCTACTTAGAATAATTTTCGTTTCTATTTACAAGCTAAACCATTTTTTAAAGGTGAATTTCCAAAGTTGCTAATAATTTCATAGATTCGATTTTGTGATTATGAGCTGCCTGGGGAGTGGGAGTTATTAGTCACCTAATAGTCTTGTTCATGGCCAATTATGTTTATTTATCGAAGAGATATGTTAATTAAAGATTACTCATAAAATTATCCAGAAAGAATGATGGTATTATAAATACATGCAAATATTTTATTAAGAACTGAAAAAGAAAGAAATAATCTAATAGTTCTTAAATTTTCTCACCAAAAAATAATAAAGAGTAACAATCGTTTTCTGAAAGTCAGAAACACGGCTGTAACTGGTTGGTTGTACTAAAAAAATTACAAAGAAATATAATTTTATCCTAAAATTTTATGGCAATTTTTGAGTTTTAGTTTATGATATGCCTATGTCTATTTTAATATAAAATAATTTATTTGTTCCTCTAAATCTTAGACTATAAAATAAATTCCAGGAAGCTACATGCCGTGTTCACCATTGGCTTTGAATACCTGTTGCCACAGCATAAGGCAGTCCAAGGATATGCATAGCATTATATGAGAAGCCCACACGTAATCTTAGCAGTCTTACAAAAATAAATGTATGTTTACATTATTAAAATGATATCAGGTTATTAATATTTTTTAATTTGCCAAAACTTAAAAAAGACCTCCAATTTCTTGTTTTACATATTTGGTGAAAATTCCAATAATTATTGTCCAGGTATTTGCATTTGAATAATTGTTTAACATGTAAGGATGGGCTTATAAACAGAAAATCAAATGTTTATGTCTACATTACATAATTAGTCAAGGGTCAGTAGGAAAAAAATATACTTAATGTTAAAATATTGTAAGTATGATTCAAGTACTTTCAAACACTACTTATTTCCATATGTTTAAATATAGTCTTTGTTTTTTTTATTAAGTTCCCAATTTTATATGCTTAATATTTGTTTTTTAATTTTAAGTTTTTGTGAGTACATAGGAGGTGTATGTATTTGTGTAGTATGTAAGGCATTTTGATACAGGCATACAATGCATAATAATCACATCAGAATAAATGGGATATCCATTACATTAAGCTTTTATTCTTTTTTGTATTACAAACAATCCAATTATACTATTTTAGGTGTTTTAAAGTATACAATAAGTTATTGTTGACTGTAGCCATCCTGTTGTGCTGTCAAATACAATATCTTATTCATTCTACCTAATTATATTTTTGTACGCATTAATCATCACTGCACCCCGAACCCCATACTACCCTTCCCCGTCTCTGGTAACCCTGATTCTAATTCTCTATCTCCATGAGTTCAATTGTTTAATTTTTAGCTCTTATAAATAAGTGAGAACATGCAGTGTTTGCTTTTCTTTCTCTAGCTTATTTCATTTAATATAATGATCGCCAGTTCCATTAATGTTACTGCAAATGACAGAATCCCATTATTTGTATGGCTGAATAGTACTCCACTGTGTATGTGTACCACATTTTATCTATTCATCTGTTGATGGACACTGAGATTGCTTCCAAATCTTTGCTACAGTGAACAGTACTGTCATAAACATAGGAGAGCAGACTCTAGGTTTCTCCAAATATAAGATCATATTATCTGAAAACAAAAATAATTTTACTTTCTCCTTTTCAATTTGGATGTTCTTTATTTTTTTCGTTTTTTTTTTTTTCTTTTTTTTTTTGTAGCAGTGGGATTGCTATATCATATGGAAGCTCTATTTTTAGTTTTTGGAGGAGCCTCCAAACTGTTCTCTACAGTGGTTGTACTAATTTACATTCCCACCAAGACTGTACAAGGGTTGACTTTTTTCCACATTCTGCCATCACTTGTTGTTGCCTGTCTTTTGGATAAAAGCCATTTTAACTGAAATGAGATAATATCTCATTTTAGTTTAATTTGCATTTCTCTGATGATTGGTGATGTTGAGCACTTTTTCATATGCCTGGTTGCCATTCGTGTCTTCTTTTGAGAAATGTCTATTTAGATCTTTTGCTAATTTTTAAGTTGGATTCATATATCTTTTCGCATAGAATTGTTTGAGCTGCTTATGTATTCTGATTATTAATCCCTTGTCAGATGGGTAGTTTGCAGATATTTTCTCCCACCTTGTGGGTTGTCTTGTCTCTTGACTTTGTTGTTTACTTTTCTATATGAAAGCTTTTTAACTTAATATGATCCAATTTGTCCATTTTTGCTTTGGTTGCCTGTGCTTGTGGGGTATTACCCAAGAAATGTTTCCCAGTTTAATGTCATGGAGAGTTTCTCCAGTGTTTTCTTATATTAGTTTCATAGTTTTAAGTTTTAAAGCCTTTAATCAATTTTTGTTTGACTTTTGTATACAGCAAGAGATAGTTATATTCTTGCGCATATGTATATCCACTTTCCCCAGCACCATTTATCTGGAGAGACTGTCCTTTCTCCAATGTATGTTCTTAGCACCTTTGTCAACAATGAGTTCACAGTAGATGTATGGATTTGTTTCTGGGTTCTCTGTTGTGTTCCATTGCTCTATGTGTCTGTTTTTATGCCAGTACCATGATATTTAGATTATAACAGCTCTGTAGTACAGTTTGAAGTCAGGTAATGTGATTCTTCCAGGTTTGTCATTTTTGCTCAGGTTAGCTTTGGCTATTCTGGGTCTTTTGTGGTTCCATATAACTTTTAGAATTTTTAAAAATTTCTGTGATAGATGTCATTGGTATTTTGATAGGGATTTGTATTCAGCCATTCTTGCACTACTATAAAAAAGCACCTAAGACTGGGCAATTTATAACAAAAGAGTTTCAATTGGTTTCTTGTTCTGTAGGCTGTACAGCAAGCATAGTTGCATCTGCATCTGGGGAGGACTCAGGAAGCCTCCCATCATGGCAGAAGGCAAAGGCAAAGGATAGCAGATATGTCATACGGCAAGAACAGCAGCAAGAGCAAGAGAGAGTTTGGGTGCCAGACTTTTAAATGACTATATTTCATGTGAACTCAGAACAAGAGCTCACTTATCACCAAGCAGATGGCCCAAGCCATTCACGAGAGATTCACCTTCATAATCCAAACATCTCACACCAGGCTCCACCTCCAGCATTGGGGATTAAAATTCAACATGAGATTTGGATGCATACATACATTCAAACTATATCAGGGTTGCACTGAATCTGTGGATTGCTTTGGGTAGTATGGACAGTTTAACAACATTAATTCTTCCAATCTGTGAACATGAAATATATTTCCATATTTTTGGTGTCGTCTTCAATTTCTTACATCAATGTTTTATAGTTTTTACTGCAGAGATATTTCACTTCTTTGGTTAAGTGAATTCCTAAGTATTTAATTTTATTTGTTGCTATTGTAAATTAAATTATTGACGATTTCTTTTTCATATTGTCAACTGTTGACATATAGAAATGCTACTGATTTTCATATGTTGATTTTATATCCTGCAACTTTACTGAATTTATCAGTTTAATAGATTTTTTTTTGTGTGGAATCTTGCTTTTCTTTTCCAAAAATAAGATTATGTTATCTACAAAAAAGAATAATTTGACTCTCTCCTTTTCCACTTGGGTGCCCTTTATTTTCTTTTTCTCTTGTCTGATTGCTGTAGCTAGGACTTCCATTACTATGTGGAACAGCAGTGATGAAAGTGGGCTTCCTTGTTGTGTTGTGTTCCAGATCATAGAGGAAAGGCTTTCAGTATTTCTGCATTCATTACTATACTAGCTGTGAATCTGTTGTACATGACCTTTTATTGTATTGAGGAATGTTTCTTCTATACCAAATTTTTAAAGTTTTTTTTTAATTATAAAGGGATATTGAATTTTATCAAAAGTCTTTTCAGCATCACTTGAAATGATCATATGGTTTTATCCCTCTTTTATCAATATGATGTATCACATTGATTGATTTGCACATGTTGAGCTATGCTTATGTTTTAGGATCAATCTCATTTGGTCATGATGAATGATCTTTTAATATGTTGTTAAATTCAGTTTGCTAGTATTTTGTGCAAGATTTTTGCATCAATATTCGTCAGGCATATTGTCCTGCCGTTTTCTTTATTTTTGATATGTTTTGTCTGGTTTGGGTATCAAGGCAATAACAGCCTTATAGACTGAGTTTGAAAGTATTCTTTTCTCTTCTGTTTTTCAGATTAGTTTGAGTAGAACTGGTATAAGTTCTCTTTAAATACTAGGTAGAATTCAGCAGTGAAGCCATCAGGTCCTGGGCTCTTTTGCTGGGAAACTTTTATTATGAATTCACTCTTGTTATTTGTTTTTGGTCTATTCAGGGTTTGGATTTCTTTATGCTTCAATCTTGGTAGGTTGTATTAATATGTGTCTAGAAATTTAATTATTTCTTCTAAGTTTTCCAATATATTGCCATGTATTTAATAGTTGCCCATAGTAGCCAGAAATGATCCTTTGAATTTCAGTTGTAATGTCTCCTTTTTCATCTCAGCTTTTATTTATTTGGGTCTTCTCTCTTTTCTTCATAGTTAGTATGGCTAAAGGTTTTTGTTTATTTTGTATATCTTTGCAAAAAAACATGTTTTTGTTTCATTGATCTTTTGTATTGTTTTCTTCATTTTAATTTTATTTATCTCTGCACTGATCTTTATTGTTCCTTCTACTAATTTGGGGTTTGGTCTGCTCTTACTCTTCTAGTTTCTTGGGTTATTTGAAGTTTCCTACTTGTTTGATGTAGGCACTTAGAGCTATAAACTTCCCTCTTAGTACTGCTTTAACTGTATCTCATAGGTTTTGGAATGTTGTGTTTCTATCACTCGTTTCAAAAAAATTTCAATTTCCTTCTTAATTTTTTTGTTGACCCACTGGTCATTCAGTGGCATATTGTTTAATTGCCATGTATTTGTATGGATTCCCAAACTCCTCATTACTGATTTCTAGCTTTACTCCATTATGGTCAGAGAGGCTATTTTATATAATCTCAATTTTTTGAAGGTTTTAAGTCTCACTTTGTGTAAAATATCATCTATCCTTGAGAATAATTTGTGTCCTGAGGAGACTATATTCTGTACCCCTTAGATAAAATATTCTGTAAATATTTTTCAGGTCCATTTGGTCTATAGTGCAGATTAAGTCCAATGTTTCTATGTTGATTGCGTGATCTGTCTGATGCTGAAAGTAGGGTGTTAAAATTTTTAGCCATTATTGTACTAGGGTCTAGCTCTCTGTTTAGTTCTAATAATATTTGCTTTATAGATCTGGAATGTTCCAGTGTTGGGGCATATAATATAATGACTTTTGTTTTATATTGTTTTGTCATGAAATCTCTTTTGTTTGATATAACTAGAGCTACTCCTGCTCTTTTTTGGTTTCCACTTATATGTAACATCTTTTGCCATTCCTTTATTTGGAGTCTATGTATGTCTTTATAGGTAAATTTGTTTCTTGTAGGCAATAGATTGTTAGGTCTTATGTTTTCTAATCCATTAAGTACTTCTGTGCCTTTTGATTGAAGAGTTCTATGTATTCACATTCAAGGTTATCATTGATAAGTAAGAACTTATTCTTGCAATTTTGTTTCATCTTTTCATGTAACAAATACACACACGGGTTACAGGTGGTATTGTGGTCTACTCTTTCTTTTCTTACTTCCTGTCTTCCTTCTAGTGAAGGTGATTTTCTCTGGTACATGCTTTAATTTCTCAATTTTTATTTTGTGTATCTGTTATATGTTTGTTGTTTTGAGGTTACTATGAAGCTTGCAAATAATACCTTATAACCCATTATTTCAAACTGATAGCAATTTAGCACTGATTGTACACACTAGCTAACAAGTAAGGAAAGAGTAAACTAATAAAAATTCTACACTTGAACTTTGTCCCCCCCTTTTTAAATTTCTGTTCTTTTTTATTTACATCTTATTGTACTGTTTTGAAAAGTTGTTGTAGTTATTATTTTGATTAGTTTACCTTTTAATCATTCTACTCGAGATGTTAGTTTGTACACCACAATTACAGTGTTATAATTGTGTTTTTCTGTGTACTTACTGTTACTAGTTAATTCCATGCCTTCAGATTATTTCCTATTGCCCATTAACATCTTTTTGTTTTCAAATTGAAGAACTCCCATTAGCATTTCTTGTATGACAGATCTGATGTTGATGAAAGCCCTCTCAGCTTTTGTTTGTCTGGGAAACTGCTTATTTCTTGCTAATTTTTGAGGGATATTTTTTCTGGATAGACAATTCTAGAATAAAAGTTGTTGGTTTTTTTTTCTCCTTGAGCACTTTAGATATGTCATGCCACTGTCCAGCCTATAAATTTTCCACTAAAAAATCTGCTGCCACACTTATTGGAGCTCCATTATATGCTATTTGTTTATTTTATCTTGCTATTTTTAGGATCCTTTCTTTACCCTTGACCTTTGGGAGTTTGATTATTAAATGTCTTGATGTAATCTTTTTGGGTTAAATCTGTTTGGTGTTCTGTAATCTTATACTTGGATATTGATATCTTTCTCTAGGTTTGAAGAGTTCTCTGTTGTTATGCCTTTGAGTAAACTTTTCCTATCTCTTTCTCTACCTCCGCTTTAAGGTTAATAACTCTTAGATTTGCCCTTTTTAGGCCTTTTCTAGCTCTTGTGGATGCGCTTCATTCATTTTATTTTTTTTCTCTTATCTTCTCTGACTATATATTTTCAAATAGCCTTTCTTAAAGTTTACTAATTCTTTCTTCTCTTTGATGAACTTTGCTGTTAAGAGACCCTGATGCTTCTTCAGTATGTCAATTGCATTTTTCAGCACCAGAATTTTGCTTGATTCTTTTTATTTCAATCTCTTTGTTAATTTTATCTAATAGTATTATGAATTCCATCTCTGTCCTATCTTGCTATCTTGGATTTGTTGCATTTTCTCAAAACAGTTATTTTGGACTATCTGTCTTAAAAGTCACATATCTCTGTCTCTCTGGGATTGTCCCCTGGTGCCTTATTTAGTTCATCCTATGAGGTCATGTTTTCCTGGATGGTCTCGATGCTTGTAGATGTTTATAAATCTTGGCATTGAAGATTTGGGTATTCATTGTAGTTTTCACCGTCTGCATTTGTTTGTACACATCCTTCTTGGGAAGGCTATCCAGGTATTCAAAAGGACTTGGATTTTGTGATCTAAGTCTTTGGTCACTGCAGCTGTATCTGCATTAGGGGGTCCCCTAAACCCAGCAATGCTATGCTTGAAGACTCACAGAGGTAGCACCTGTTTGGTCTTAGATAAGATATAGAGGAATTCTGTAGATTCCCAGATAGACTCTTGTTCTCATCCCATACTTTCTCCCAAACAGAGCCCCTCTCTCTCTGTACTGAGGTGTCTGGAGGTGGGGAAGCAGTGACACAAGCACACCTGTGGCCACTCCCACTAGGACTGCACTAGGTCAGACCTGAAGCCAGCATAACACTGGATCTCATCCGTGGCCCATGGTAACTACTGCCTGGCTACTGCTTATGTTAACTCAAGGCCCTAGGGCTCTACAATCAGGAGGTGGCACAGCCACCAGGCTTGTGTCCTTTTCTTCAGGGTAATGAGTTCCCCCACAAATACTGCATGTTTCCAGAGATGCTATCTGGTAGCCAGGGACTAGAATCAGAGATGTTAGGAATCTACATGTTGCTGTATTCTACAGTGGCTGAATTAGCATCCAAGCCACAAGATAGCGTTCTTCTCCCTCTTCCCTCCCCTTTTCACAAGTAGAGGAGTCTCTCTCTGTGACCACCACCATCCCAGGGCTGTGGCAAGTACTACCTAGCTATCACCAATGTCCACTCAAGGCCCAAGGGCTCTTCAGTCAGCTTGTGGTGAATGCTTCTAGGCCTGGGACTCTTCCATCAGGGCAATTGGATCCCCTGTAGTGCAGGCAGGTTTAGAAATGCCATCCAAAAGCCAGGGCCTGGAATTGGGACCCCCAAAAGCCCACTTGGTTCTTTACCCCACTGCGGCTGAGCTGGTATCTAAGCTGCAAAACAAAGTCTCCTTTAGTCTTCCCTCTCTTTTTCTCATAGCCACCACAGCTGGGAATGTGCTGGGTCACACCAGAAGCCAGCACATCTCTGAATCTCGCCCAGGGCCTGCAGTGAGTCCTGTCTGGATACCACTGCTGCTTATTCAGGGCCCAATGCCTCTTTAGTCAGCATGTGATGCATACTGTCAGGACTAGGTCCTTTGCTTCAGTGCAGTGGGTTCCCTTTTGGCCGAGCATGTGTCTGGAAATGTCATCTGAAAGCTAGGGCTTAAAATGGAAGCCTCAAGACTTTCCTTATTGCCCTTTCCTACTGTGGCTAAGATGGTATCCAAGTTGCAAGACAAAGTCCTCTCTACTCTTCCCTCTCTCTCCTCAAGCAGAGGGAAGGAGTCTCTCCCAGAGCTGCAAGCTGAACTTCTCCAGATTAGGGGAGCAATGGGACAAGCGATCTTTTGGCTGCCATAGCTGATATCTCACTAGTCGGTGTGCATCCCAAGTTCCCTGGCTCTGAGCCCCAGCACAGCACCGGAACTTGCCCAGGAACTACAGGCCTTGTGGATCAGATTGTCTTTCAAGTTTATTTAGTACCCCAGAGCACTTTAGCCTGGGGTGGCAGGGCTTGTCAGAACTCAAATTTCAATCCTTACAATGGGTGATTCCCTTGTGGCTAGGTCTGGTCTAAATGCTCCCTTCATGGGTGCCGGTTGAGTTGTACGCTGTGTTCCTTTCCGCTGTGATAGGGCAGCACTAGGTTCCCATGCAAAGTCCCACAATCACTGTGCTCTTCCTCACCCAAGCACACAGATTCTCTCTCTGCACCCTGTAGCCACTGCCAGGGGATGGGGGAGGCAATGATGTCAATGATTCAAGACTGTCTTTTCTACCCGCCTCAGTACCTCTTTCAATGATATGAAGTTACAAGCAGGTACTGTGATCACTCACCTGATTTTAGTTCTTATGTGGAAGCTTCTTTGTGTGGATATAGTTATTCAATTTGGTGTTCCTATGGGGAGGATGATCTGTGAAGGCTTCCATTAAGCCATCTTACTCTGCATCATCTTGTCTTGGTTAATAATATCTGAGTAACATGCAAGCCTGATATATTACCCATCAAAATCTAGAAGCATTTTTATATCCTTTAAAAAAGTATTGTGATGTTATATTTATTAGTATATTTTGAAGAAATGATCTTATGGAAAATTGACTAAAAGTAACAGTTTATAAAGTCCTCTGTAATTTTTCACAGTGATTTCAAAAGATATATAAACCTAAGTCACCTTAATAGTACCACAAATTAAATTCCTGTGAAACAGAATGGATTTTTTCTTTATACAGGCTCTGTCCCATATCTGAGATTTAACAGAACTGTTTTACAGCATATGTTTCATATAATAATATAATTTTAAAGCCTTAAAGAAAGGTGGGTTTGACCTATGGAAAGTTCTAATAATGATTCATAGAATTGGTGGTACATAGGTGCATAATGTTTATCATGTGATAAATGAGAATTTATTTACTAACAGCATTCTACAGCTCTGAAAGTCACTCTAAATATTATGTTCAATTTGACAGAAGGTAGAAAAGTCAGATTATAAATCACCTCTAGAAAGATCAGAGACTTAAAAGTTGTACATTTTATTTTTAATTATAAATGTTAACTATTTAGTGTACAGTACTTAATACTTATATTACTGAACTTTTATACTACTAATAACAGTGAAGTGTATCCTGCTTACATAGATTTTATCACAGATAACACAAAGATATAAAATGGCAAAATTAGCAATAATAAAGTTCAAACCAGCAAAATTATATAAATAGTTTATTTTTATGAGAAAATGTTGGGTTGGTCTGTTAAGAAACACACACACACACACACACACACACACACACACACACAGGAAAATAAATATTTTACAGAAAAAATGAAAAGTTTTATGACTCAGTTAACAAGAAATAATTTTTATCAATTACATTTTAATTTAATTAATTTAATTATTTTCCATCAGGAATTTAGTTGCATAATGTTAAATTTGTATTACGTTTTGAAGGGACTGTTGACTTAAATTATAACAAAACTTTATATTTAATTTATATTTGTTGGATATATTTATGTTTTCAAATCTTTTTTCTTCTCCTGTTTTCATGTAAGAGGTAAAAATTAAAATCCCAACTTGACCTTTATAAGCACAGAGCTTCCATATGCTACTGCTTTAGAGATATTCACTTACTTAAAATGTGTAACAAGTCCTCATTACTCTTTTCATTTCCAATTAATAGGTGAGAAAACTGAAGCATAGAGAGTAACATGTCCAAGATCATATGATTTGAAAGTAGAGAATTCATATAGAGTAATCTGGCTCCATAGTTCATGCAATTCACTGTTTCACTGAGTTCTGAGTTCTAATTAAAACAATTAAATAAAATGATGTAAGACAATAGCTCTTAAATGGAGGAGGAAACTTTTGGTTTGTTTTCTAAATCTCAGAGTCATATCTCAACATTATTCTACTTTAAAAGATACCACACGTTAAACTAGAATCCTAATATTCTCAGTGGCGGAAATAGAGATGAGAATTAGATTATTTTAAAAAATTTAAATATTTATTTAGTTTACTGCATAACTACTGATTACATCTTGCTAATCTTGAAGAGTAAAATAACCTCTTTTTTTTCAAAAGATAAACACCTTACATGCTTAAAATAATAGAAATTTCTGAAAATACAGTTCATCATCAGAATTTATCTTGACCAATTCTGCTGTATATAGCATGAGGACTATAATTAATGACAATATGTTATATTCTTGAAAATGCAAAAGAGTAGATAATAAGTATTCTCACCACAAAATGATAACTATGTTAGGTAATACATTTGTTAATTAGGTAGATTGAATCATTCCACAATGTATATATACTTCAGACCATATGTTGTACATGATAAATATATTCAATTTTGTCAATTTTAAAATATTAAAAGTTATGAATAAATAAATGTGGGCATTTGTGTCTACATGCATATGTCTTGATTATTGAAATAATCAGGTCTGTTATTGCTTGCTTATTTTGGTAAGTTTTCCTTGTTTGACTTCCACATTTAAAAAAAAATCAGTGGATAATTTTGAAATAACTTTTCTGTGACCAATGTTTACTTTAATAAATACTACCATTTTAAAACTCTCAACCAAATAAAAGTATTTATTTTATTTATAATCAATTTTCTGACCAAGTTTATTTAAGACTGTTTGCAAGAAAAGGCAAAATAAAATTATTTTTACGTAATTTAAGAAGTAGAAGCACAGGAAAATACGGGTTATTCTGAATAATAATGTATTGTATATTGTAAGACAGTGAGAAGAGATTTTTGAATGTTGACACCACAAATAAATGATAAATGTTTAAAATGTTGAATATGATAATTATCCTGACTTGATTTTTATACTATGTGTACGTGCATTGATATATCACATTATAGCACATAAATATGTATAATTACTAGGCACCAAATATAAACTTAAAAATAAATAAGTAAATATGATAAAACTTGTGGTGATATTAGTAGACAAGATTATGGCAACTACACCATTTGCTAGTGTAAACTGAAATACAAGGAGGTACCATGAGTAATATGATTCACAGAGTTCTTAAAAAACACAGCTATGCAAAGTATTGAAGCTTAAAAGAAAATTCTCCTATGGGTCCACAATACCATGGTGAATTATTGTCCTCAACAATTTTACAGAATTTCCAAAATATATATTGTATTTTTTAATTTTAAAAAATCAATGTTATTTATATAAGAAAAAATGAATTAAATACAAAATACCAGTTACACTTTTATAAACAATCACTTTAAAATTAAATGTTAATATATAATGTTATATATTGTAATATTATATTATATAATACACATATAATATAATAGATACATTTTCAGTGTGCTACAGCAAAGACCACCAGGGACACACCTGTAGCTTTACAAAGTTGAGTGTATTACTCATTGCAACAAGGGAGAACACACACCATGGAGAACAAAAGGGTGTCTCAATTAAAGTGTATTGCAAAGGATTTATTTTAGGATTTGGGCAAAGTGATTTTGAAGGATTTCAAGGAAACGGGGATTTGCTGTGCATTGTATGCTGTGAGGAAGCAGTTTAATTCTATAATCAGGTATATTTACCAATCTTATCTAGAATGATGAAAAAACCTGGTGTGTCTAAAGCTATAAAGAAGCCACAGTCATTCCTATCAGCTAGGAGAGAAGGATATTTAGTAATGCAATATTCAGCGACCTAGTTTTCATTGGTGCTTAGACAACATTATGAAGTGTTATTGTTTCATTATCTGTTACATACAAAGTAGTAATGTATATGGAAATTTAACTGGCTTTCCACTTAACAATATATTACTACAACAGTTTCATATCAACAAATATACTTTCCAAATGCTCATTTTAAACAGAAACCCAGTACATGATTATATGGATACCTTGATTTATTTAACCTATATTTTGATATCTACTTTGTATTCAATTTTTCATATTAAAAGCCATGTTAATATCAACTTTCATGTGCATTTATTTTTGCCAACTTATCTGGCTTTTTCCATTGATGATAAATTTCTAGAAGTAGAAACATCTGGACCAATAAGTAGTGACCTTTTAAAGACTTCTAATTCATATTTACAAGTTGTCCAAAGTAGGTCAAATTGTACTTATATCATCAAGGTATAAGATGGACCTTTGTTCAAATTATCTCCTCAACACTAAACCTTGTTGTGACATTAAAAAATATCTAATTAGATTGCTTCAATTTGCTCTAATAATAGTAACACTAAGTAGATAGCCTTTATTGACTATGTGCTAGAACTATGCTAACTACTTGACAACTGTTAAAAAAGAGGTGCATAAAATATACATTTTAGTTGAATAGCAAATGGCTAGGTGCTAAAATCAACCGTCAATCTCAAGTGAAGCCAAAGTCGAACATTATCAATGCAGAGTAATCCTGACATTTTATTCAAATAAACGTTGCTAATTTAAAATTTTTACTTTATTAATTTTAAAAGTTTTAATAAAATTTATTTTACTGAAACAAATTTTCTCAAAAGTCTCAACTACTGCATTGTTCCACAGTCATTAGTTATAACAATAACAAAAAGTTCACTTTGAGACAGAGTTTCACTGTTGTTGCCCAGGCTGGAGTGCAATGGCACAATCTCAGCTAACCCCAACCTCCACCTTCCAGGTTCAAGCGATTCTCCTGTCTCAGCCTCCCGAGTAGCTGGGATTACAGGCATGCACCATCACACTTAGCTAATTTTGTATTTTTAGTAGAGACCGGGTTTCTCCATGGTGATCAGGCTGGTCTCGAACTCCTGACCTCAGGTGATACACCTGCCTTGGCCTCCCAAAGTTCTGGGATTACAGGCGTGAGCCACCAGCGCCGGTCAAGATGTTCACTTTTAATTGAAATGTTTATTAATATCACCAACCTCTTTTGTACAGAGCAGAATACTGGAAGAAAGTTTACTCTTAAGACTCATAGAGGCCGGGCGCAGTGGCTCACGCCTGTAATCCCAGCACTTAGGGAGGCTGAGGCGGGCGGATCATGAAGTCAGAAGATTGAGATCATTCTGGCTAACACGGTGAAACCCTGCCTCTACTAAAAAAAAAAAAAAAAAAAAAAATGGCCCGG
>NW_016804679.1:1164046-1180109 GCF_001698545.2 Rhinopithecus bieti
CTGTTTTTCTCAGGTTTGTCAAAGATCAGATGGCTGTAGATGTGTGGTATTATTTCTGAGGACTCTGTTCTGTTCCATTGGTCTATATCTCTGTTTTGGTACCAGTACCATGCTGTTTTGGTTACTGTAGCCTTGTAGTATAGTTTGAAGTCAGGTAGCATGATGCCTCCAGCTTTGTTCTTTTGACTTAGGATTGTCTTGGCAATGCGGGCTCTTTTTTGGTTCCATATGAACTTTAAAGCAGTTTTTTCCAATTCTGTGAAGAAAGTCATTGGTAGCTTGATGGGGATGGCATTGAATCTATAAATCGCATATGAATTTTAAAGCAGTTTTTTCCAATTCTGTGAAGAAACTCATTGGTAGCTTGATGGGGATGGCATTGAATGTATAAATTACAGCATTTTATTTTTAATCATCATAAAATTTAACCTTTAGCTAACTTTAGAATTTTAACAAAATTACAGAATAATTTCTAAAATGCTTACATATATTTGCAAACAAACAAAGGCAAATCTGGTTCCAATTATTTATGCTGTTACACTAATTAAATCACATGATAACCAACCAGATACTATTTCACTGATCTTGCCTAAGTTCTGCAATGCTAAGGAATGATGTTCAATTACTTGAAGAATTATTGGGCTTTTTAAAGGCTAAAAAAACTGTAGTTTATTGAGCTAAAAGTGAAACTGACAGTGCATTCCTACTTTTAATGTTTGATCACAAACTAACAACACTATGAGATAAGTAGCACTGCACCCACTTTACAATAAAACATAAAGGAAAAAGTAAAGAATTTAATACACTTGTCTAAGTTGAAGGTAATAGAGCCGGTATTCAAACATGCCTCTGATGCTGAAATCCACAAACTTAAAGCATCAATTGATTGAGTAGTATTTATTTGGTTATTGAGAAATGAGAAGGTTTTGGCACCAATTTATTTTCCATTTGTATTTTTTCCTTTTAAATTATCTATCTATAAGACTGAATACTGGCATATTGGCTTAGTAATGGTTACTGATTTTCAAGATATCTGAACCTATTAATAATTTTATCCATAATATTACGTGCATTTTTTACTCTATTATTGATTTTATAACATTTTATGAACATTTTTTGGATATACAAAATTTTCAAATTGATGTAGTCAGAAGAATAAAACTTTTGTTTATGGCTTTTGCCTCTGGTATACTTAGAATCATCTTTAAACTAGCAAATGTGTGAAAAAAATGTGTTAACAGACTTTATCACATAAAATATGCAATTTTAAAATTTTACTATTAAACACCTACTTTATTATTTCTAATGATTGTATAGTATGTCATCACATTTGTTCATTTAATATTTAAGGGCTGGACATGGTGGCTCATGCCTGTAATCCCAACATTTTGGGAGGCCGAGGTGGGCAGATCACCTGGGTCAGGAGTTCAAGACCAGCTTGGCCAACATGGCGAAACCCAGTCTCTACTAAAATACAAAATTAGCCGAGTGTAGTGGCGCATGCCTGTAATCCCAGCTATTGAGGAGGCTGAGACAGGATAATTGCTTGAACTGGGAGGCGGAGATTGCAGTGAGCCAAGATCCCGCCACTGAACTCCAGCCTGGATGACAGAGCAAGACTCCATCTCCAATAATAATAATAATACTAATATTTATTAAGGGACAACTATGTGCAAGCACTGGTCTGGGTGGTATTGATAAAACTGTGAAGAAAATGACTAAAATAAAGCAAAGATCCACGATCACATGGAAATTATATCCTAAAATTTATAATGCTTTATTTAAATCAAATACAAATTTGTAGGGTCCTTAATTTTTTTTAAAGGTTGCAATGATATGTATTTGAAATATATATTTGAATGCTTGTGCAAGTATATCTTCAAGTAGATTCTTTAGCAGTGGACCAATAGACATCTACATTTCATTTCATTTCAATTTTGAAGACTATCGCAATTTCTCTTTTCAAAGAGTTCTATCACTTTATAATTGAAAAAAATTATTTAGACTTTACTGTTCAGGTTTCTATTTTTGCTTGAATTAATTTGATGATTTATGTTTTCCCATAATAGCATATGTTTAATGGAAATATTAAAATCCAATCATAAGTGATTTTATATATTCTATTATTTAAAAATATTTCAGTGTATCATCTTATTTGTTTCATGTTTTATTGAACAAGGTAATCACCTTTTTATATTTAATAACAAAATTCACTTAACCATTCCCTTATTTTACGAGTTTTTGTCTGTCTTTTTCTGTTGCTTAGATTTTTTTAAATTTTAAGTTAAATGATGTTTATTTTCTTTGTTTTTAATTAGTAATAAAACTAACAAATATGGAGGGCAATTTGGAGTCTTTATCTAAAGTACAAATGTATTTTTCTCTTTGACCTAGCAATCCCAATGCTGTGTTTTTCTACAGATACACCTGTAGGAATAAGAAGTAACACATGTAAAATGCTATTTTCTATTGCATTTTTTAGTATTTCAAAACAATTAAGAAAAATATCTCAAGTCCCCACCAACAGAAAACTGGTTAAATAAATTACCTTATATTTCCCCAGATGAGAAATTATGTAGCCCAAGAAAGATTCTTCATAGAATGGTACAGAAAGATATCCAGAGTATATTATGAAGAAAAGCAAAAGGAAAACAGTGCATATGGTATGCTACGTTGTGTGTTAATGAAAAAAATATAAATACAAATTAGCATTTATTCCTACTTTCATATGTAAACACAAGGTACTAACAACAGAGAGGGTCCTGGGTTCTGCACAATAAATAGAGCGATGCCTGAAAAATAAAACTTAACAGAAGCATTCTTATTTTATCTTTATATGTGAAATATTACCCTATTACTAACATATTACCAATTCAAATAAATTAAAGGTTAAAATTAACAAATTTACATATTGTTATGAATTTGGCTCGTAGTGCATGAATTTGACAAAGTAATTACTGCTTTGTCCATAGCTGACATTTTTTAATGTAGGGTTTCCATAATCAATCTCTAAGTGTTACATCATATACTTATTTGTTTCATTTTGTTAGAGTTGTTTAGTAAAACTTTTACATTTTCAAGTCACTAGTTTTTTTATTACAGAAAAGTAAAATGTCATATCTAGCCTTTCTACATTTTATATTTTATTAATATTTTATCATAAGATATTTGACTACATGACTTTTAAAATGAATGCTCTATGGTACTGAAAAAGACAATCTATTAGTTGTTTCAGGATAGATTTTTATGTTTGGTATTTTGAATAAGCAAGGATGGTGTCTGTTTTATTTACAGTTGTAGCTCCAGTGCCAGTATAGTTGGTACTCCAGATATATTTAATGACAGCAATTGAAGAACTTCCTTTACATCCTATTTGTATTTTTCCTGTATGATATATCAGAGAGTGAGAAACATATTTATAGCAATGTTGTCCAACAGAAACATCTGCAATAATGGACACAGTTTTGGGCACTAGCCAACACTGCATTCACTAGTCATATGTAGCAACACTGCATTCACTAGTCACATTTAATGCTTGAAATGTATCTAGGACGTAAGAGTAAATGAAGTTAATTGTATTTAATGCTAATTAATTTCAGTTAGAAATTAAATAGCCACACAAAAGTGTGGCTGTTGTATTGGACTCTGCAGGTCTATTCACCTCATTAATTTTTGGACAATTTTTCCTTGTATTTCTATCATTCTTGTTTCATATGTTAGCATAAAAAGGATCATATTTATCGTATATTCATTGTGGAATAAACTGCATTTAAGAAGCTGACTTTATCTCATGTAATGAATTTTTCTGTTTATCTTTATATTAAATCTGGACCTATTTCCTCCATTTCTGTTTGCCTAAAACACCTGCCCAAATTTGTGCTTCCTTGATATAGTTAACCTTTCTGAGTTTTTTGGTGTTGTATATTTTGGACTTTTTAAAAAATCTAACTTTTCAAAAGACAAAATAACAACCAATTTAGTTTAAATATATTAATTGGTTTTATTGCGATTTTAGAATCTGGTAACGTTTTGTTCCATAAAATATGTGTTCCAATGAGTTGAGCAAAGGAGGATAGTTTTATAGATAGAAAAGGGATTGAAGAAAGAAGAAACAAAGAACAAAAAGCAGACTGGGCATTTCAAATTAACTTTTCTTTGAAAGGCAGAGGCAGGGACACAGAAAAAATAGAAAAATAAGTGATTGGTTAACTTCAGGTTACGTACTAAAACAGAGGTGCTTTTCTAAAGTCAGCATTCATTGCTGTAAACTTCCCTCTTGGGACTGTTTTCGCTTTTTCACATAAGTTTTCGTTTGTTGCTTTTTCATTTAGATTTGTTTTAAGAATTAAAAAAAAATTCCCTTCTTAATTTCTTTATTGATCCAATGGGTCATTCAGGAGCATGTTGCTTAATTTCCATGTATTTGCACAGTTTCCAAAGTTACTCTTGGTTTTGATTTCTAGTTTTATTCCATTGTGGTCTGAGAAAACACTTGATAGGACTTTTTGAAAATTTGTTGAGACTTGTTTTGTGACCCAACATATGATCTATCTTGCAGAATGTTTACTGGTGAGAAGAATGTATATTTGCAGCTGTTGAATAAAATGTTCTATAAACATCTGTTAGGCCCACTTGATCTAAAATGTAGTTTAGATCCAAAGTTTCTTTGGTGATTTTTTTTTTCTAGATAATCTGTTGGAGGTGAGATGTTCAAATTTCCAACTATTATTGTATCTATGATCCAGTAATCTCATTATTGGTCATGTATCCAAAGGAAAGTAAATCAGTATATCAAAAAATACCTGCACCCCCATGTTTATTGCAGCACTCTTCACAATACAAAGATATGGAATCAACCTCTATCAGTAGATGCATGGATAAAGAAATGTGAGATATATATATATCATACACACGTGAGATATATCTAGATATATATCTCAGATATATAGATATATCTCTATATATCTATATATAGTATATATCTCTATATATCTAAATCTATGTCTATATAGCTACCTATATATCTATATATATAGCTCTCTATAGATCTACATAGCTCACAGATATATAGATCTATATATATAGAGAGAGAGAGAGAAAAAAAAGATAGGGCTATAGAGATATATATAGCTCACAGATATATATATATAGAGAGAGAGAGTTATTTTGATATAGATAGATATCTCACCTATATATATCTCACATATGCGTGTGTGTGTGTTTGTGTGTGTGTACAATAATAGAATATTATTTAGCCATTAAAAATTAATAAAATCTGTCATTTGCAGCAACGGGAATGGAGCTGGAGGTCACTATGTTAAGTGAAATAACATAATGACACAGAAAGACAAATATTGCATGTTCTCACTCATACGTGGTAGCTAAAAAGATTCATATTATGGAAGTAGAGGGTAAAATGATGGTTGCCAGAGACTGAGAAAGGTAAAAGAGAGATTAAGAGAGGTTGGTCGATGTGTACAAATACACAATTAGATAGAAGGAATAAGTTCTAACATTCAATAGCAGAGTAAGAAAAGTACAGTAAACAACAGTATGTTATATATGGTTGTGTATTATATACTTCAAAGTAGCTAGAAAAGAGAACTTGAAATGTTCCCAACACAGAGATCAATAATCAAGGTGATGGATATCCTAAATACACTCACTTGATCATTACACACATTTTATGATTGTAACAAGATATCACACTTGCCTTATAAATATGAACAAATATTTTGTATCAGCAATTTTTAAAATTAGTTCATTGTGACAAATATACCACAAAATGTTGTTAGTAGGGGAAACTGAATGTGGGTGTATATGGAAACTCCATACAATCTTCATAATTTTTCTATAAATATCAAACTATTTTGAAATTTAAAAAATCTTTTGTAAAGGACACTTTATTATGCTAATCAAAGATGGAAACTGCCCTGTTCGGAAATTAGGCTGTTATCTCTCTCTCTCTCCTAATTCCTTTGAAGGACAAATGAAAATTCACTTTCACTTTGGTGAGTATAAGTAAAGCCTTTTGAGTCTGGTCCACTGGGGTCTACTGTAGGAATTTTGTCCAGAAAACAGCCTCCTATAATTTAACAGTCTCATGTCTTTGCCTTTACAAAGGAGATTCAAACCAGTAACGTATAAATATAATTTAAAAATCTGTAGTCTCTTTATCCTTTCTGATTTTAAATGCCTTTGTTTTCAGTCGTGCATTGTGCTAGATGGTTTATATGGTGTCTCCATTTTAGTGATTTGTTAATTCCGTATCTTCTTTTAAGTTTTGCTTTAAGGGATCTTTTAGCTTTTCAATAAAGTAAAAATTGTAATTCTCTAAAAACTTGCTGTAATAATAACACTAATTGTGCTTACTATAGCTTTGACACATTATATTTTCTTTCTCCGATTTCTTTTCTTTCTGCTTAGTTTTGTTAGGAAAATCTGGACATTTAGATCTACTTTACTCTCTTCAACTCACTTTTTGTAATAAATCTACTCTTGTAAGAAACGCTGATACCGGTATACTCTTCCATAACCGCCGCACAGCAGTTTTCTATTGCAACCCCTAGGTCTTTGGTTATTTTAATTTTAATTTGTTTTTAATTCTTGTTTTGCTTGTTCATTTGTGTTTTTGCCTGAGTTCCATGTATGTGTTCATGCACACGTGTGTGTATATATATATATTTCTAGTAAAGACAAATACACTCAATTTAGAATTTATGAGTCAAACATATTTTCCTTTGAAAATATAAATATCATAGTTTGGAAATTGTCAGCAGATAAACAACAATTAAAGTTATGCAGGTTGATGATATGGTGCAGGAAACTGTATTAAGAAAAGAAAAGTGATCCTAGGGCTCAGTACCAAAAAACAACACTTAAAAAATGCAGAGGAGCAACACACCTAACATTAGGCTGAGAAGAGATTTTTGCTTTCATATCATGTCTTATTTTTTCTAACTTATTTGTGACCAAGATGGACCTTAAAACTGCTCCCAGCTTGACTAAACTGAAGACCAGCTTCTTTCTGATTCCAGCCCCTGAACTCCTGGCAACTTTATTTTTAGAGCATTTACTTTAGAAAATTTGCAATCAATTTGTTTCTCTTCCCTTTGTGATGTAAATCTTTTTAAAAGCCTCGGTTGGGTTTACAATGCAGAAGTGCCTTTTCCAGGAGCCATTCTTTTGAAATATAATTGTCAAGGAAGATACAGCCCCTTTCTCCCTCTCTGTGGGACAGTAGGAGCCTAAGTTTAGTGGATGTCTTCCTAGACGTTATAAAGCTATCTTCTATCAAGATAGAGTACTTTTTCTTTGAGCAATGCCAATTAGCAAATACAGATATCCTAAGATCCCTTAAACCCAGTTCTTAAAAACTCTCCTGCTTTTTGTTTCAGCAAAGTTGAACTCAGATTAGCCTCTCCATACTCTTACAGTAGCCTTAATAATCTCCCTTGCCTGTTTAACATTGCGTGGTGCAATTTTGCTTTGACAACTGTGTCTACCATAATCTTCTGGTCCATCGAGTCAATCTGGCCCCTTGATGCCAAGTTTGATGGTGTTTTCAAATTCTGCTGACTCATAGCAAATGAAATAATACAAATGGAAATTTATTTGGTAAGTTTTAAGGCCTCCTTAGCTTTCATTCCTTTTGGCGGGGAGTGGGGGATGTGGGGGGGACTTGTGTTTATGTTTAGCCTTCCTTGCTACAAGGCCAGGTTTTCCTTGTGAGAAGTACATTGTGTGCCAAAATTTTCTTTCTTCTGATTAGTTTTGCACTTAAATTGCCAAATTCCTCTAAGTTTCTGGTTTATCCTCAATTCAGGCTTCCGATTCAGCGAATTACTCTCAGCAGTGAAAAATTACGAATCAAATGTATTTTAAAGATGTCACAATTTTTCTGAAATTCATCCTGGGCACCCAAAAAAACGCTCCAAAATCAAATAGAAATGGTGGACACACTGACAACTTATGCCTCCTTACTGTATTTTTTCTTTAAAATCAATCATTACTTTTTACCTCCACTCCATCTGAACTTTATGGCTCAATATTTTATAACTGTATAGCTTTTCTCTGGACAAACTTTTCTACACACATAGCTTCCTTGACTAATGCATTATAAATGGTGTACTGTTGTCCTCAAGCTGTTCTTAACTGTGCTAGGTAGTATGCAGGACAGTTCAGAGACTGACTTCCATTCCAGTGACATCATCATCATCCACATGTTTGGGCAGAATCTTCAAGGTCTGCAGGCATTCACTTTTGCAATGTATAGAAGCCATGTTTTAGTAGTTCTCTTCCTTAGCTATATGGATAAATATTTAACCAGTATGTTAAGTCATTTAAAAATCTGGTTGATGGCTGAAAGGTCAATATAGTTAGTGACCTTCTTTTGATATATCTAGAAGTTCTAATTTAACAGACTGAAGAATCCTTGAGAAAAATAATTCTGAATTAACCATTATATTGTGAACATTGGATCTAATTAGGTTTGGACATGGATCCTTTATCAATATTTTTTGTTAAGCAAATTAATAAATCTCTTCAAGCCTTCTGTTTACTCACATTTGAAAATGGGAATCATTATCTTAAGAACCCCTGGATTCTTAAGAAAACTCAATGACATAATGCATGGGTGTGACCAGTAAAGGTCTTAGAAATTGTTATACGATCAATAAAAAGCTAGCAAGAGTTTGACCATAATGATATTCATGATGAAGAAATAGGAGAAGAGGATTTGTAGAATTTTAGATTCTCATCTTTTCTAAAAAAGTTTATTTAATTTTAGATTGTAATTAAAATATTTATAATGGAATATATAGTCAGAAAAAAGATACCTTTTCTTATTTGTTTCTCAATATTATTTTTGATAAACAAGTTATACTTTAATATACATTTAGGGGTTCAGTGTGATGTTCTGATATGTGTACACAATATAGACTAATTAAAACAAGCTAATTAGCCAATCCATCAATTTATTTACCTATCATTTTTATGGCAAGACCTCTGAAATTTGCTTTTTTTGTTATTTTGAAATGTACAGTCCATTATTATTGACTGTAGTCACCCCAATGCTCAATAGATCTCAAGATTTTTTCTTTTATCACAAAACTGTTTTGTTGGTTATTAACAAGGAATAGCCTGGGTGAATAATTATGATTTAAGGCTTCTGTTGAGACATTTTTGCAATTTTAAATTGCCAAAATCTGAGCACCTACTTTTATAATCCACTTACCTTCATGTGTATTCTATTCTATTTCACTACATATTGAAATAGACCACATTAAAAGGTTAAGAGTATTCCGTGCTACTTTGTGGTGGTCACTGATAGGACACCTGTATTTCATATGGCCAATGAAAGCAGTAAACGAAGTTCAGTTCTGTGAAGGCCTTCTCGATGATAATTTATGATGTCTGGAAGCACTGAGTCCCTCATTTAGGTCGAAGCATCACTGAAAATTTTACCACTGTAACAAAAATTTATTTTCTAATATTCTTCTTTAGCTTTGAAAGTCATTACAAAGATGCTTACGTGGCAAAAAGTGGCAAGAGAACATCATTTTATATCTTAAGAGATTAGGTTGCTAATTATCTTGAAGAGTAAAGAAAATAAGAAGAAAAATAAAGTCTAAGAAATTCTACTCAATATTTGTTTTATTCAACACATAAGAAATAGCTATGAGTTTCATTATATTCAAGACCATTATATAAATTTATATTTTAAAAAATTTATACTGGTGTATCAATTCATTGAGTAGGCTTAGGGCTATATATTTTTTCAAGTGGTTTTAAATCTAGTAGTACTTAAATTTTTTTCAGACCCTGTATCTTCTGAGAACTTAGTAAAAGCTATACATTTCTTCTCCTTAAAACATACACATACATACAAAATTTTGCCGATAAATAGAAACATGATCCACAAAACCATCTGAATTCCTGACCATTTGGCTATGACAGATCTGAACATGTGCTATATAAAAACTAGAGCTCCCCTCTCTAAATAGTTTAGTTATTTCTGGTAGGCCCAACAACATTCATGAAAATTATTGAACATGTACAAATATATCACAGGGCTGACTATGGGGTTTTGTAAAGTGTTGCATTGTCTTATATCCAATCCATCTCTTCTTTCTAAAAGTAAGGGAGAACACATTCAAAGGTCACCTTTAAGCTAGAAAAATGAAACACAAAACAATGATTCTCTTGAATATCCATTTTAGGCTGTTTCTTTGAATGTATTGGATGGCTTCATGATATTAGAATTAATTGCAGCTAACACAGAAAAGATTAGTACTTCTAATTGGACAGCCGTTTATTTCAAGCTAATATCTTTCAGTATGCCACTCCTATAAAATGGGGCCTTTCCTTTCATGTTTTTACAGGTAGTTGTGGTTGAGAAGGTAAAGAGCTAAATTATATGATACCAGCACATCTTTTACACAAACAAATTTGCAAATAGGTACATCTCCAAAAGGCAAAATAGTCATTCAGTTGACACAGACTTGTAATGATAATATTAGAGATGGTAAAATATCTGAATGAAATACCCAAAATATCCAAAACTAAAACAGCTTAATTGTAAGTGATAGCAACCTTGTGACTACAATAAAAGACTGACAACTTTGGCTGGATAATTGGATAGACAGAGAAATGGAAGAATGTCCTATGGAAATATATCTCCCTTATTTTCTGTTTGATCAGATAGAGTGATTGCTGTTAGTAATCTCAAGGCATGTATGCAATTTATCAAATACTAAATATCTAAACAAATTGAGTTAATGTATTTACTTTGCATTGGCTTTTATTCATTCAAAAAATATTTTCTAAGAGCCTGTAATATGCCAGATGTTATGATTAATAAAAGAGGTAATGTAATAAATGACTCACAATTCCTAGCTCAATTAGCTTCAGAAGAAAGGCAGGAATATTGAAAGTTTTAATATTATATGACAAGTTCTCTGGTGGAGAAAAGCCCAGATTTTAGAAGGGTTCATAGAAATGAAATAATTCTGTCAAAATAAGAGATTAAAACAGACTTTAAATGTTTTTAGAAAATAATATATGAGAATGTTGGAGATAGGAATCGAGGAAGAAAGGGTGTTCCAAGCAGAGAGAAAAGCATATGAAAACCTCTGGAGACAAAAAGAAAGGTATAGAAGGTTCTTGCAATGCTGAAGTTTATAGTTCAATATAATTGTATTAGTTTTCCATTGCTGATGTGACTAATTGCCCCAAACTTAGTGGCTTAAAAACACAATTTTTAAAAATTGTTATTTTATTTTAGATTCAGGGGGCACATGTACAAGTTTGTTACATGGGTGTATTGAGTGATGCTGAGGTTTGGGATTCTAGTGAACCCATCACCCAAATAGTGAACATAGTACTCAATAGGTAGTTTATTTAACCTTTGTACTCCTCCATCATCCCCACTATTGGAGCCACTAGTGTCTATATTTTTCATTCTTATATCCATGAGTATCTATTGTTTTGCTCCCACTTATAGCTGAGAATATACAGAATTTGACTTTCTTTCTCTGAATTAATTCACTTGGGATAATGGCCTCCAGCTACATCCATGTTGCTGCAAAGGACAGTATTTCATTCCTTTTCGTGGCTGCATAGTATTTAATAGTGTATGTATACCACATTTTCTTTATCCAATCCACCATTGATGAGCACCTGGGTTGATTCCATGTCTTTGCTATTGTGAATGGTGCTGCAATAAACATATGAGTGCAAGTGCCTTTTTAATAAAATGATTTCTTTTCCTCTGAGTAGTCACCCAGTGGTAGAATTGCGAGGTCAAGTGGCAGTTCCATTTTTTGTCATTTGAGAAATCTTCATATGACTTTCCATAGAGGCTGAACTAATTTACATTCCTACCAACAGTATGTAAGTGTTCCCTTTTCTCTGAATCTTTGCCAACATGTGTTTCATAATTTTGTAGTAGCCATTCCAACTTTTGTGAGATGGTATGTCATTGTGGTTTTAACTTGCATTTCTCTGATGATAAATGATTCTGAGTATTTTTCATGTTTGATTTCTGTTGTAAGTTTTCTTTTGAGAGGTGTCTGTTTATGTCATTTGCAGATTTTTTAATGGATTTGTTTGCTTTTTTTTTTTTTCTTGTTGATTTAAGTTCCTTATAGATTCTGGATAATAGATCTTTGTAGGATGCACAGTTTGCAAATATTAACTCCCATTCTTTAGGTTGTCCATTTACTTTGTTGATTGTTTATTTTGCTGTGAAGAATCTCTTTACTCCCATTTGTCCATTGTTGTTTTTCTTGCAATTGCTTTGGAGGTCCTAGCCATAAATTATTTGCTTACGTCAATACCTAGTACAGTTTTTCCTAGACTTTCTTCTAGAGTTTTTATAGTTTTATGTCTTACATTTAACTGTTTAATCAACCTCACGTTAACTTTTGTGTATGGTGTGAGGTAGGGGTCCAGTTTCACTCTTCTGCAAGTGACTAGCCAGTTTTCCCAGCACCAGTTGTTGAATAGAATGTCCTTTCCTCACTGTTTATTTTTGTCATCTTTGTCAAAGATCAATCGATTGTACATGAAACAATACAAATTTATTATTACACAGTTTGTTGGTCAGAAGCCTGGCACAGTTCTCTTGGGATTAAAATCAAAATGGCAATAGGGCTGCACTAGAGGCTTTGTTGAGAATCAGCTTCCAGGCTTGTGTAAGTTGTTGACAGAATTCAATTTCTTGAGACTGTACTAATGTACAATCAGTACTGAAGGATCCATTTCTTTGCTGGCTGTGAATTCAAGGTTACTTCCACCTTTTAGGGCCTACTTGTATTCCATGGCTCAAGGCCCATTAATCTTCAAAGCAAGAGAGATGAGGTGGGGTCAAGTCCTTCTCCCACCTCATTTCTCTTGCTTTCTTTTCGGCCATATCTCTCCTACTTCAACGAGTAAATTGTCAGCATTGAAAAGCTCATATAAATAGGTGGTACCCATCTAAATAATGGAAGATATTATCCCTATCCCAAAGTTTGTAAACTTAATAATCTGTAAAGTCTCTTTTGCCATGTAATATAATATATTCACAGGTTCTGGGGATTAGGGTATGGACAACTTTTCAGGGGGAGGGCATTAGTAGCCTATTACAATGGGTAAGTGTAAAGATATGGCACTCAAGATGTAAAGAGAGAAAAGAAAATAGTAAGTCTTATATGGCAGGCTGAGAAGCAAGACTTAATCTCTGTATAATCCTGAAGGCAATGAAGTAACACTATGTAATTTTTAAGAAGATTAAAATATAATCAGAGATCCATTTCAAAATGATCACGGCTTCAGTATTGAGATTGAACTGAAGAAAGACAGCATCTGAAATAGTAATATTTTTTAGAAGACTTGAACTGTCTAGACAAGACTTAAAATGTGCTTGACTAATACAAAGAGAGTATTACTAGAGAAAAATAGAGCTGTAAGATATAAAAGGAACAGAAAAAAAATCAAACTCAGTGATTGATTGTGTTTGGGAATGTAGAGGAAAAAATAATGGTGAATTTTTAATTTAGATTTTGGCCAGTGTGGTAAATATTATAATTAATCACTAATATAAGAAATATACAGGAACATGTTCAGAAACAAATAATTATTTTGTACATCTTTAGATTAAGCTGTGTGTGAATAATTCAGTGCAGATATCCAACAGGCAATTGGATAATCCAGTTTGGGCTCTCTGCAGAGTTATGAGCTAAAAATGTAGTTTGAGGTGTATTCTTTCACTAAAGGCATGTGAATGCATGAGGTACCTAAGGCCAGTTGCAGAAATAAGAAGCATGTTGAGAATCATCATTCTATTCGGAATAATTGTAGACAAAGAAGGTCAAAGAGATGACCAAGAATGAATATGAAAGAAGTTCGGGGCCAGGCACAGTGGCTCATGCCTGTAATTCCAGCATTTTGGGAGGCTGAGGCAGACAGATCATGAGGTCAAGAGATCGAGACCATTCTGGCCAACATGGTGAAACCCCATCTCTACTAAAAATACAAAAATTGTCTGGGCATCATGGGGCACACCTGTAGTCCCAGTTACTTGGGACCTGAGGCAGGAGAATTGTTGAACCCAGGAGGCAGTGGTTGCAGGGGGCCGAAATAGCGCCAGTGCACTCCAGCCTGGTAACAGAGTGAGACTCCGTCTCAAAAAACAAAGAAAAACAAACAAAAAAGCTGGGGATAAACCTAATGAATGTGAAATTATGGGAGCCTAAAGGAAGTAGGTATACATATCAAATCATTTAAGTACTAATTCATAACCCTTCCATGTAGCAAAGGGGTTTTTTAAGCCAGCAGTTTCAATAAAATGACACAGGAGAAAAAGTGTAAAGCATTGAAGAGAGAATGTGAAATGAGAGTGGAGGCAGTAAGTAGGCCAGTACCTGCAAATCCTGCAAAAGAACATTGTTTTCGGAGGATGATTTTTTGTTTGTGTGCTTTCTTTAGGTTGGTTTGTATTACCTATATCAAATATGTATGTTTTCTCCCTATATTTTATTATAACTAGCTTTAAATATACAAAAAAGAAAGAATTTTACAGTGAAAGCCCATACATCCAACACTAACACATGTTAATTGTTATTTAATTAATATTTTATTGCACCTGTATTACCATATTCGTATACCCATACAACCATCTATCCATTTATTAATTCAGTATTTTTTATGTTTTTTACAGCAATTTGCAAGGCATTGGTACATTTCCCTCCAAATACTTCAGCATGAATATAATATTAAAAGAACATACATTTGCTTATGGTTCTTTTAATTTTTTAGATAAAATTTCTATGAAATAAAATGTAAAAATGTTTTAAATATGCTGTGCATGGAGTAGTGATAAATGCACATAGATATGCAACTAAAATCTCTATCAAGATAGAGAGCATTATCATCATCACAAAAAATTCCTTCTTACTACTTCACAATTCCCTGGCTAAGGCAGTGTATACCTTATGCGGGGAACTGTGAAACAGTAGGAAGGAACATTAGTTTCACCTCTTCTAGAATTCAAATAGCAGTTTTCATTATGAACTTCTCGTAAAGACTTCTTTCACTCAGCCTATAGTTTATGAGATTTATCCCAGTTATTGCATATATGTCCATTTCTTTTTATTATTATCTATTGAATGAATATACCACAATGTGTTTGATGAATAACTAGAATGTTTCTAGTTTCTGTCACTTATGAATGAATAAAGGTGCTATCTACATTGTTATAAGGGTTTCTTTGGGCACATATCTCATGGTTTTAAATTGCATTTCTCTGATGACTAATTATATTGAATGGATTTTGTGTATTCACTGGCCTAAAACATACTTTTTTTTTTTTTTTTTTTAAGAGACAGGGTCTCTCTCTGTTGCCCATGCTCGAGAGCAGTGGTATAATCATGGCCCATTGCAGCCTTAAACTCCTTTTCTCATGGAATCCTACTGCCTCAGCCTCCCAAAGTGCTGATATGGTAGATAGTTTATGTGATATGTGTGATACATCCACTATACCTTGCCCCTGTCACATATATTTCTTTATCAAATATCTGTTCAAATGTTTACCCATTTTAAATTTGGTTATTTATATTTTTATTATTGACTCATAAGATTTAAGTATCCTGGATATTAGTTCTTTGTTAAATATATATTTTGCAAATATTTTCTGCCAGTTTGTGGCTACTTATTTACTTTTCTTATCTATTTTTATGAGTAGGAATTATTGATTTTTATTTTGATCTTTTTTGCTCTTTTATGCTTATTGTTTTCTGTGTTTAAGAAACATCTGCACGCCTGTAATCCCAGCACTTTGGTAGTCTGAGGTGGGCGGATCACAAGGTCAAGAGATCGAGAACATCCTTGCCAACATGGTGAAACCCTGTCACTACTAAAAATACAAAAATTAGCCGAGTGTGATGGCACACACCTGTAATCCCAGCTACTCGGGAGGCTGAGGCAGGAGAAAAGCTTGAACCTGGAAGGTGGAGGTTGCAGTGAGCCAAGATTGTGCCACTGTACTCCAGCCTGGTAACAGAGCAAGAGTTTGTCTCAAAAA
>NW_016804679.1:1180453-1219827 GCF_001698545.2 Rhinopithecus bieti
AGAAACATCTGTATATCCTTGGTGTGAAGATACTCTCCTGTGACTTTTTTTTCTCAAAAACTTAATAATTATAGCTTATATCTTTTGGTCTATGATTAATCTCAAATTAATATTTGTGTATAAAATGAGGTGGTGGTCAATTATCACTCTTTTCTGTATTGACATCTGCTTGTATTCTAGCAGCATTTGGTAAACATACATTCCTCTCCACTGGATTTCTTTGGAAGCTTTGTTAAAAATCAAAGACTGTACACGAGTGACTAATTCTGTACTTTCTAGACTATTATGTTACGTTGATACATTTATTTATCCTTTGAAAGTAGCATACTGTCTTCTCTACACAAGTCTGAAAGTCAGATAGCAGGAGTCTTCAAACTATTGTTTTTCATGACTGCTTTGGAAATAAACCATTTACATTTCTATATGAATATTAGACTCAAATAGTCAATTTATAAAGAAAAAAGCCTACTATCGTTATAATCACAAAAGTTTAAATGTATAGATCAATGTGGGGAGAATTGATATTAACAATGCACAGATTTTCAATTCATAAATAGGATGCATCTTCCTATTTAGATCTTCCTTATTTTTCTCAACAAATTTTGCAGGTTTTCAGTATAGTCTTGAATATCACATATTAATTTTTTGACACTTCTGGAAATTAAATATTTAAACACTTTTATTTCCAAGTTCTGTGTTAAAATATATTAAATAAAATTAATCTTAACTCATTAGACTTTTATTCTGTAAACTTCATAAGTTAGTGTATTAATTCTAGTGGTTGTTTTATAAAAACCTTATACATTTTACATAAATAATGTTGAAACTACCAATAGAGACATTCTTAAATTTTTCTTCTCAGTCTTTCTGATTCTAATCTGTGTTTCTTGCCTTATTACGAGATTTAGGCAAACTCTAGTATCATGTTAATTAGAATTGTTAAGAGTGAGCTTCTTTGCCTTGTTCCTGATCTTCGAGGAAAAGCCTCACTATCTCATCACTAAGTACGATTATAGCTGTAGAAAATTTCTTGGATTCCTTGTTCACAAGAATTTTACTTTGGAATCTATTCAAATGAGTACTTTCTTACTATATTGAATTAAATTTCATTTTATGAATATGGTATAATTTGTTTATTGATTCACCTTTTGATAGGCATTTGACTTGTTTCCATTTTGGGGCTACTGCAAATAAAGCTGTTGCAAACATTCAGGTTACAAGCCTTTGTGTGGACATATGCTTTCATTTCTCTTGGGTGAATACCTGAGAGAGTAATGACAGTCTAACGCCCACCCAGGTCATGAATTCAGGCACTTCATCTGTAATGTAGAAATCTTGCAATTTTATAGTTCATTTAATTCCCCTACCCTTTACACTACAGTTGTCATATACAATATGAGAACATATAATCCCCAAAAGATTATAAGTTTTGATTTAAATCAGCCAAAAAAGTAGATTGGGAGGACAAATTATCCTTAATTTTACCAAGATACTTGCCATTTTCAATGCTCTTTCATTTCTTTGTGACGGTCAAGGCTTTTAGAATTTGTGATAATACAAGTCGGTCTTTGGTGAACATTCTTAGATTTTTAATCTGAAAATATATTTATTTTGCTGTTATTTCAAGGTTATTTGCTCTTGATAGAAAATGCTAGATTAAATGTTTATTGTTGTTTTTGTCTTCCCCTAGCACCATTAGGATATTGCCTCCTGTCTTCTGTCCTTCATTCCTTCTGAGGAGAAGTCAGCCGAATTCAAGTTGTCTCCACTCAAGTATGTTTTATCAGATTTGTTTAAAGATGTGTGCTTTATCGTTGGTATTTAGCACTTTGAAATGACTATCACACTTGTGATTTTCTTTATATTTGTTTTGCTTTGGGCTTGATGATCTTATTGAATTAGTACATCTACATGTTTCAGAAATTAGTAAAATTGTCAGACATTATTTCTTCAATATTTTTTTTCTATTCCACATCCTATATTCTCTTTCTGGGACTCTACATATATATTTGACCTTTTAATATTTTTCCACACGTCTCCAATGCTCTATTAAATTTTTTTTCAATATTTATTTTTACTTTAAATGTTACATAATTTCTGTTGATTGATTTTCTAGTTGACTTTTCCTCTAGTATCTTCATTCTGCTATTAAGTCTGCTGAATGACTTAAAAAACAATCTCTGGTATTTTCTGTCAGTTTTTAAATTTGCATTTTAATAGTTCCTTTTCCATTTCTGAGATGTATTGTCTGTTTTACTCACCACAAAAAAAAAAAATCAATTTTTTTCTCATCCCATTGAGCATGGTTATAATGGTCACCTTAAAATTCTTATCTGCTAGTGTCAACATCAGGGTCATTTGGCATTGGTCTTCATTGATTTTTTTTTTTTTTTTTTTGAGGATCATTTATGATTTCCAGTTTCTTGTGTTTTTGAGGAATTTTTTATTGTATCTTGTATACCATGAGTGATGCATTTTAGCATCTACATTCTGTCGTGTTCTGCCAAAGAATAATAGCTTCTTTTTTTTCCCTTAAGCAGGCAATTAATTTGGAAGAGCTAAAATTGGAAACTGCCCCTGCCATCTGCAATGAACAGAAGGTCAAATGTAAGTTCACTTTTTTTTCCCCCTGCACATAGGTAGTTAAGAGAGTGAGGCAGAGCTTATGTACAGAATTTGGACTCCTCCTTCCTTGACCTCTCATTTTTGAGATTCACATCTCAATTTCTAGTATCTACATTTGCAATGCAATCTGTCTTCAAGCTCTCTGTGCCAGGAAAATATAAGTTTTTATATCAAAGTTCCTACACTCTGTTGTGGCCAACCTGATTTAGTCTGTCCTCTGGTGAAAAGCTGTAAAAANCTATTCTTCAGTGCATGCAGGTAGTTGTTTTATGTATTTTATCCAGTGTTCATTATTTTTATGTACTTAAGAGTTGGTCTGATAGAAACTTAGTCATGACCTGAAGGGGAAACTCATTTGTTTCTTTTCTAGATGAAAAAAATTGAGAACATTTTTTGATTTGAGAATGAGAAATAAGGATTAGGGAAAAAAACCAGAAAGGGATGAGATTTTTAAAATGCTAAAGAGAGAGAGAGAGTAGAAGAGGAAACTGTTGCAACCTGGTCACTAAAGGAGAAAGTCAATAAGACATCTAGGGAACTTACAGAGTTATTAGCACTAGACAAGAGGAAGCGACTGGTGAAAAGCAGAAAGGAGAGATTCTTCAAGAAGATAAAGTTTGTAGGTGTTTTGAAATAGATGTAGTAGATATTTTTTGAAAAAATGTAAGTTTTATTTGTGGTGTAGTAATTTTGGCAATATTATGGAGCACCTCCCATTAATAAAAAAAAAAAGACATTTAAAAATACCCATTAACTCATAGCCTTGTTTACAGCTCTCCAAAGAAACTCTTTCACTGCTTCTCACACCTGTACTTGGCTTCAGATTGGGATGGCACTTGTGTGAGGGGTTTTCTTCTACCTGGAAGACTCAGGAACTTCAAATTCAACATTTTGGCTCAAAACTGGCTCCTAACAAGCAAATTAATATGTATATTCTAATACATATAACACACACATAATGCACATATTTTTTAAATCTAATTTTCTTAAATAACTATTTTCTCAAAAAATACAAAGCATTTTCAATTTTTACAAGTGAATCTTGTAAAACTTGTCCCATAGATATACTCACATATATATATATATTTATTATAGAGTTTATTATATATGTATATAAAGAATGAATAAAATAAAAAAGTAGAATAAAACAACCATTAATTATTAATAGGTAAAATTCCCAGAGGACCTTCACTCTGTTGAAGAAAGTCTTCTGAACAGATTTTCAGACACATACTCCCTTCACAGAACAACTGGGGACAAATTTCATGTCTTTGACAGATGGATGAGAAAGCATGCCAAAAACAGAGTCACTTTTCCAGGTCTAAAAGAGGCCATCCAAGCTATTATTGACGGCTGCAGCAGGTGGCAAATATTGAAGTCTACGTTATCATAAAATGTGACAATATTTTGCTTGGTATTATAACTCGAACTTATCTCAATGTTGCTGAGAAAAAGGCAGTAAAGTTGGGACTGAACATGAGAAATAGTGTGGAAATCCTTATGTAATTTCTCAATGTTTGGAACTGTTTCATCTGAAGGTAATACTTTGGCTCAATAAGACCCCTGGCTGCAGCCTAAAACAGTGCTAAGGTCAAGCAGCAGTGGCAGCGTGGGGTGTTAAGAGTTGGGTTAAATGAAAGTAAGCTCACTCTTCCTAGTGTTATGGCTCAGTCCCACATGAGCTAGACTCTTAGCTCATCAGCTTAGGTGGAAGATATAAAAATGAGCACACTCTCTCTGGGGAATAAAACACAAAATATTACTATACCTGCATCATCATTGTTCTCCTGTACAAAATATTTGATCCAATTTTTTAAAGCATAGAAACTACAAAGAAGCAAGTAATGTGATACACAATCAAGAATAAAATTAACAAGTTCAATCTCCAGATGATCCAGTTGTTGGGACTAGCAGACAAGGACTTTAAAGCAACTATTACATAAAGGTTTGTAAATATGTAGGAAAAGGCGTAAAGAATTAATAAACAAATGTGGACATCTCAGAAGAGATGAAAAATATAAAAAAGAATGAAGTAGTTCTGCTTCAAGACAACTAAGTACAAGTAAAATCCCTGCATGCAATATAGACAAGAAAACAAACACAAGAAGGTTCTGAAACGAAGAGGGAAGAGAGGCTGACTAGGGACACAGTTGTTAATTCCCTTGGGTTTTCTTTTTGTCTTAGAGATCTCAGACATAGAGTTGAAGAAGTTGACAACTCAGAAATCTCAACAGGCAGAAACCACAAAAGCTCTGTCAAACCTGCTCTCCTTAATCAAAGGACCAGAAAGGGGCAGTGTAACTTTGTATACAACTTTTAGTCTAATATTAAAACATAATTTGTTCCCCTCCCTCATGAAAGCAAAAGCCATATGAGACCCTAGACGTCCACCATCACAGGGTTGTACTGAGACACTCGAAAACCAATGTTGTGGTTATTTCAGAGAAGGCCAAGTAGGGAGCTGAGAATTCATCTCTGTTGGCCAATAGTGAACCACGACCTCTATATTCCTGAGCCCAGCTGGGCAGTAGAGACCACATGTGAAGCCTAGACTTCTGTCGCCACCCAGGAGTAACAAGGCACCTCTCTCCATTGGATGATATCAGAAAAGGCCTATACAAAGAGATTTATTAAAAAGCAGATCAAATGATTAACCCATAGGGTTACAAACAATACAAAAAATAGGGAGGTGGAACAAACAAAACTAAACAAAAATAAAATGATACAATTAAACCCTAAGATATCAGCAATTATATTAATTGTATAAAGACAGAAATTGACAAAAATTAAAAATATAATGAACTATATGCTGTGCATAAGAAATTCACTTCAAATATAATGACATAGATAAGTTAAAAATATAGAATGGATATATGTATTTTATATACATATATAATATATAGAGTTTCTTGTATATATATAAAATATTAATCAAAAAAGCAAGAGTAGCTATGTTGATATCAAATAAAGAAACTTCAGAGCAAATAAATTTACTACGGTCAGGAAGGGATTTTATATAATGAAAAAAGTAAATTTATCAAGACAAGGCAATCTTAAATGTATTTGTGCCAAACAACAAAGGTACAAAATATATTAAGCAAAAAGTGATAGATATTTACTACAATTAAAAAATTATAAAACGATTAAAAGTAATAGAACTAAAAGATAGAGAAATCCATAATCATAATTGGAGATGTCATTTCCCCTCTTACCAATTGATAGAACAACTGAACAGAAAATTAACAAGGCCATAGAATAACTCAAAATTATTGACCAAAAGGTCCAATCAATAGTTATAGAATAGTCCACTAAACATCAACAAAAATAGACTTTTTCAAGTACTCATGGAACAGATACTGAGATAGACAATATTGGGCCATAAACCAAAGCTCAACAAATTTAAAAGGAATGATATCATTGTGTTCTCTGAATACAGTGGAATCAGACTAGAAATAAATATGGTAAACTTAAAAGGAAAATCTCTGAAGACTTGGAGACTAAAAAATACACTTGTAAATATCCATGAATAAAAGAGAAAGTCTCAGAGCAAATAGCAACAAAAATATGTAAATAACATAAATACCCACCAACAGAAAAATTGATATACAAATTGTAGTATACTTATACAGTAGAATTCTACTCAGCAACAAAAATAAATGAACTACTTGAACACTCAGCAACAGGAATTAATCTCAAAAGCATGCTGAGAAAAAGCAGCTAGACACACACAAAAACATTAAAGAATAAACCAAACTAACCCAAGGAGATAGAAATCAAAACTGTGGCTCCATATAGGAAGTGAGAGATTGGCAGAAACGGGATAGAAGGGGACTTTCTGAGGAGCTGGAGATGTACTATTTCTTGATTAGGATGTGGGTTACACAGATATGTATGTTTTTTAAAACTTATTAAATATTATTCTTAAAATCTCAGTATTTTGCTAAGTGTAATCATACCTCAATAAAATACATAATTTTATTTTATTGATAAATAGTAATTGTACATATTTATAGTATACTTGTGATATTTTGATACATGTATATAATGTGTAGTGATAAAATCAGGGTAAAAAAAGATACAGAAATTAAACAAAGCAAGATAATAATTCTAAACTGTAGCCCCTTTTCCCCATTCTTATAAATTCCAAACTCTAAATGCTGTTGAGCTATCTTCTGAAAGTAGCCTTCAAACTCTATCATCGCCAGCACATTTTATTAAATATGGGAAATCCTTTCCCTTTCTTGTTTCCTTCAGGTTTGTCAAAGATCGATGGTCTGTAGATGTGCGGTATTATTTCTGAGGACTACTGTTCTGTTCGCATTGGTCTATATCTCTGTTTTGGTACCAGTACCATGCTGTTTTTGGTACTGTAGCCTTGTAGTCATAAGTTTGCAGTGCAGTAGTCGTGACGCTCAGCTTTGTCCTTTTGACTTAGGTTGTCTTGGCATGCGGGCTCTTTTTTGGTTGCCATATGCACTTTAAAGCGTTTTTTCAATTCTGTGAGAAACTCATTTGGTAGGCTTGCTGGGGATGGCCTTGAATCTATATAACGCTTGGGGCGTATGGCCCTTTTCACGATATTGATTCTTGCCTATCCATGAGCATGGTATGTTCTTCCATTTGTTTGTGTCCTCTTTTATTTCTGAGCAGTTGTTTGTAGTTCTCCTTGAAGCGGTCTTAGCAATTTATGCGCAACAAAAAGCCTTTTGCTAAATTAATATACCATGTTGCTTATATTATTATATAAAGAGCAATTTGGTTGAACATAACCATAGAGATCAACATTTTCATTAACAACGTTACATGTAAACACAAAAAAAAAAAAAAAAAATCTATCAAAATCCTCTTCACCTTGCTATCACTGCCCCAAACAAGAACTTCATTTGGACTGAGACAATCTTCATGGTCATCCCACTGCTCACAGTCCTGTTACTCTTAAACCATTCTTCCCAGAGTTCCTGAGTGATTAAAAGAAAAAAAGCTAATGCCTCCCACAGACAAATTTTCAGTTCCTTAGCACAAATTTATGCCATGATTTACTGTCTGCCAATTCAGCCACCACAATTCCAGCTGCTTCCTAGATTGAAGTTTATGTTTATTTCCTTGACGAATTTTGGCCACAGCATCTCAGCACTCATATATAATTCCATATTTGACATCTATAGGATTGCTCATGTCATCTTCTATGATGTAGTTTGGATATTTGTCCCCTCTGAATCTCATGTTGGAATGTGATCCCCAGTGTTGGAGGTGGGGCCTAGTGGGAGATATTAGATCGTGGAGACAGATCCCTCGTGAATGGCTTGGTGCCCTCCTCTTAGTGATGAGTGAGTTATCAATCAGAATATGTGAGATCTGGTTGTTTAAAAGAGTATAAGACCTCCCCCTTCTCTCTCACACCCTTTCTTGCCACATGATACACTGGCTCCCCACTTGCCTTCCACTATGATCGAAAGCTTCCTGAACCCTTACCAGAAGCTGAGCAGATGCCAATGCCATGATTCCTGTACTGCCTACAGAACTGTGAGCCAATCAAACCTCTTTGCTTTGTAAATTACTCAGTTGCAGGTATTCCTTTATAGTGATGCAACACAAACGAATGCATCCTCTGTCTAGCATGAACTTACCTCTGAATGTAGTGCTGTTACCTCTTCTTTCTTTGTGAATAAGCTAGGTAGTCAACACCTCCTTTTCTCTGACAGCTCTTGGGAGACTAGATTTGGATAGCCTTCTGATATACTTTGGCTTTGTGTCCCCACTCAAATCTTATCTTTAGCTCTAATCTCCATTTGCTGAGGGAGGGACCCAGTGGGAGGTGATTGAATCACAAGGACAGTTTCCTCCATGTTGTTCTCATGATAGTGAGTGAATTATCATGAGATCTGATGCTTTAAAAGTGTAGCACTTCCCCTTTCTCCCACTCTCTCTCCTATCACCATGTAAGACATACCTTGCTTCCCCTTTGCCTTCAGCCATGATTGTAAGTTTTCTGAGGCCTCTCCGGCCATACAGAACTATGAGTCAATTAAACCCCTTTTGTTTATAAATTACCCAGTCTCCTGTAGTTCTTTATAGCAGTTGAAAATTGACTAATACAGAAAATTGGTACTGGGATAGTGGTGTACTCCTTTAAAGATACCTGAAAACGTGGAAGCAACTTTGGAACTGGGAAACAGGCAGAGGTTGAAATAATCTGGAGGGCTCAGGAGAAGAAAGGAAGATGTGGGAAAGTTTGGTACTTCCTAGAGACTTGTTGAATGGTTTTGACCAAAATGCTGATAGTGATATGGACAATAAAGTCTAGGCTGAGATGGTCTCAGATGGAGATGAGGAACTTATCAGGAACCAGAGTAAAGGTCACTCTTACTATGGTTTAGCAAAGAGACTGGCAGCATTTTGCCCTCGCCTGAGAAATCTGTGAAACTTTGAGATTGAGAGAGATGATGTAGGGTATCTGGCAAAATAAATTTCTAAGCAGCAAAGTGTTCAAGGGGTTACCTGGCTTTTTCTGAGTGTACAGTCATATACATTCATGGTCTGAAATGGGAGTTTATGTTTAAAAGGGAAGAAAAGCATAAAAGTATGGAAAATTTGCAACCTGACCATATTGTAGAAAATAAAAACCCATTTTCTGGGGAGAAATTCAAGCTGGCTGCAGAAATTTGCCTAAGTAACCAGGAGCCAAATGTTAATCTCCAAGACAATGGGGACCAAATGTCTCCAGAGCATTTCGGATATCTTAATGGCAGTCACTCCCATCACAGGCCCAGAGGCCTAGGACGGAAAGATGCTTTCTTGAGCAGGGCCCAGGGTCTTGCTACTTTGTGCAGTCTTGAGACTGGGTGCCTCGTGTCAAGGCCATGACTAAAAGGGGCCAACATACATCTCGAGCCATTGTTTCAGAGGGTGCAAGCCCCAAGCTTGGGCAACTTCCACGTGATGTTGGGCCTCAGGGTATGCAGAGAGCAAAAATTGAGTTTTGGGAACCTTTGCATAGATTTCAGAGGACGTATAGAAATGGCTGGATATCCAGGCAAAAGTTTGCTGCAGGGACAGAGCTCTCATGGAGAACCTCTACTAGGGCAATGCAGAGGGGAAATGTGGGGTTGGAGACTCCATACAGAGTTCCCACTGGGGCACTGCCTATTGGAGTTGTGAGAAGAGGGCCACTACCCTCCAGACCCCAAAATGGTAGCTCGACGGACAGCTTGCACCATGCATTTGGAAAAGCCACAGGTACTCAACACCAGGCCATGACAGGAGCCATGGGTGCTCTACTGTATAGAGTTACAGGGGTGGAGCTGCCCAAGGCCTTGGGAGCCCACCTCTTGCATCAGTGTGCCCTGAGTATGAGACATAGAGTCAAAGGAGATTACTTTAGAGCTTTAAGATTTAATTACTGCCCTTTTGGGTTTCAGACTTGCATGGGGCCTGTAGCCCCTTTGTTTTGGTCAATTTCTCCCATTTGGAATGGGAACATTTACCCAATACTTTACCCCATTGTATCTTGGAAGTAACTAACTTGTTTTTGATTTTGTAGGCTCATAGGGAGAAATAACTTGCCTTGTCTCAGATGAAACTTTGGACTATGGGCTTTTGAGTTAATGCCGGTATGAGTCAAGACTTTGAAGGGCTATTGGGAAGACATTATTGTGTTTTGAAATGTGAGAAGGACATGAGATTTGGAAGGGGCAAAGGGTGGGATGATATAGTTTGGCTCTGTGTCGCCATTCAAATCTCATTGGAATTATAATACCCATTTGTTGAGAAAGGAACCTGGTGGGAGGTGATTGGATTATGGAGTTGGTTTCTCCCATGCTGTTTTTGTGATAGTGAGTGAGTTCTCACAAGATCTAATGGTTTAAAAGTGTGACACTACCCCCTTCTCTCACTCTCTCTCCTGCTGCCATGTAAGACATGCCTTGCTTCCCCTTTGCCTTCTGCCATGATTGCAAACTTCCTGAGGCCTCCCTAGTCATGCAGAACTGTGAGTCTATTAAATATCTTTTGTTTATATATTACCCAGTCTCAGGTAGTTCATCATAGCAGTGCAAAAGTAGATTAATTCACCATCTCTTCTGCATGCTTACACAGCACTTTGTATTTTACTATATCACTGTACTTCTGTATCATTTTGTAATTGTTTTTTCATATTTATGTCTTCTCACTAGACAATATGCCTTGTGAAGATAGGACTTAATCTTATTTGTTTTTAGTACCATAAGTGCCAACTACAATACCTGTCTCATAGTAGGTCTTAGTTTAATGTTTGCTGAAAGGAAAAGGGTATATTAGTTGAAATGCTTAAACTGGCTATGCTGCTGTGACTTTGAGGTCTTATGATGTCAAAACGAATTAGATCTCATTGTTTAGATGCCGCAAAATTTTGATTAGAATAACATGATTTGACCTTATCTAAAAGCTTGGCTGCCATTCAGGGTATGAAATAAAGTCATATTCTAGAAATTAATTTATCACAAATTGCAATTGGCAAAGTGATTAAAAAAAGATGTTGATACTTAAGATGAACAATTTTTAACTGAGACCTACACATCATAAACATAGAAAAAATGTCTTAACAAATTCCTTCATATTTAATTTCTTTTCTCTTGTAAAATTTGATGAAAATACTTGGTATTAATTGTTAAAACTAATTATTCAGGAAAATAAAATAAAGAAAGTATATGCTTTAAGTACCATATTAAGCTTTGAGCTTAAAATTAATTAGTATTCTTTTAATCCTTAAAACTCTCAGGATTAAAGGTATTTTAACCATAGGTATTAATTTTATATTCTCAAAGACCTAAGCTTGTAAACATTTCAAAGTCTGAGGCATTTTGCCAGTTTTCTTATTTTTTGTTAAATTTATACTTTCATAAATAAGGATTTGTATTAAGCCAAATCAATTACTTTGGACAGTTTGCTAATTCAACCAAAATTGCACTCCAGGTTTATTAATCTTTTGATAAACTCTACACTACTTGAAGTCTTTGAAGATAAATTGTCACAAGCCCCACTAGATTAATGATTCTCTTTCTGTGGTTCAGGAACATAAGAAAACAATAATGACTATGTGATAAAGTTGCACTTTCAGCAACCAGCAAAACTGAACTTCAGTGCAAACATGGAGGTCTACTGTTGGACAAAAGCTTTTATTTTTCTTTCACCTAAAACTTATACTTGGTGAAGCATATCTGACAGTAAACAGTGTCCTAGTGTTTACTTTTAGGAAATTTGGATTTCAAAAATCTAAGACTGTGAGGGAAAATCATACTAAACAAGTATGCAATACATTCTAAGTTTCTTTGTTAATAAGTAATCAGGAAAATAATTTAAGAAAAGACTTAAAGAGCCAATGAAATGTAGTGTCAATCATGGGAAAACCTGTGTTTTTGTCTTGGCTTTGCTACTTGCTAAGGTTTGAGTTCTGAGACAAGCCACTCTACTTATCAAAGTCTGCATATCAATATTTAAAATATGGTTATAATAGAATATACATTCTTTACCCTGTGGTTCTGAAAACTGAGGAGACTTTAAATCAGATAAATTTAAATGTAAGTCCTAAGCTGTATGCTTGCTGCTGCTTGTGCAGCCTTAGGCATATTAGCAAAACTCTCATACTTTTGTTTCTTCCTGCTATAAACTGGGGATAATAGTGTCTACATAATCAGGTTGTTATGAACATTAAAGTAAATAATGGTTCAATTTATAAAGAATAGGGCTTCCAAACTGTAACACATGCAATATTCTACATTTTAGCAGGAAGTCTAGTATCCTGTCCTTGTATCTTCTCAACCTGTTTTCCCAATGTCAATACATTAAAAACCCCCAGATTCATACTGGACTTTCTCCTATCTGAAGGATCAATCACATTCGCACCTCCCCTGAACTCAATGCTTGGCCTTGAGAATACTTGACCCCTTGATCAGGAGAACTTCCCAATCATACCTCAAGCTGTTTGCTTCAGAAGGATGTAGCTCAGCAGCTCAGCTGACAGGTGCTGCTGCCTCTGCTGGGGTAATGTTTGTGCCACTCCGTGTTATATTCAAGGAAGGGAGGTTGGATGGAAACCTCACAGTTAGTTTGCTGCCAACATAACTGATACAGTGCACTTCTGGGTTTCAGTGTTCACATAAGGTACTAGGTGGGACTATCTTTTGAAAACTAGTGTTATACTTTGAGCTAATGTCAAAACTGAACTGAGTTCCCCAAGGTGCAGCTCTTTAAAAAAAAAAAAAAAAAAAAAAAAAAATTGCCTTTCCTCCTAAGCTCTCCTCTTTAAAAATTGCTTTCTTCCAGGATGATGCATTTGAGAAAGCTTTTGGTGTCTGTCCTGAGAGACTTCAAGCCATAATTCATCTGCTTTGTGCCTCAGCATATCTTTCCCACTTTGAGGTCAGCTACTCTTGCCAGATACTGGGTTTAGGAGAGACCAGCTCTAACTACAGTTTAGTAGCCTTGAATCTGTGGGTAAGGGGAGGCCAATTTGGTCTCCCTTTCTTCCCAGGAGGTCCCTGGTTCCTTATACAAATTTGAATATATCCTTAGCAAAATTCATAAAAAGTATGACATTTAAAGACTACAGGGTAAATTTTCTTTACCAAATAAATCCCAAACATATTCCATAAATGCTATAGTTTTAAGGAAAATACCATAGCATATTTTAAACAAATACATTAAAATAATTTTAGTATAACAAATAATTTAGGTAACATCCAGATAAGTATGGAAAAACTGAGAACTACAGGAATTTTTCACAGTTGGAGGATTGGTTAGATACGTCTTTTTTCTTCTGCAATATAACATATTCAGAAATGTTCCTAGTGCCCTTGAAATAACGTTGATGACTTCACAATGCTGCGACCAAGTGAGACCTTTTGAGATTAAACTACCCATAAAACGAAAATATTCTTACATGTATCTTTTAACATCCTTACCTTCTGGATCTAGAGTTATTATTTTTAAAAAATAGCTATTTTGTTATTTGAAGATTTTAATAATTTCACAAGGTTCTACACTGAACTAAAATTCAAATTGAACTGTGAAGGACAAAAAGTATGTACAAAATTTTCTTTCTGATTTAGATATTTAATTTGTCATATTTATTAGAAGGTGAATGTATTCTCCTTGCTTAAAACAATACAAAACATATTTTTTAAACTCTTGATCCTATCCCCCACCCATTCTACTTTCCAGTGAATAGTAACTAAAATTGTCATTTGATGATACACGTTATTGTAGGTAAACATACACTCGCATAGATATACAAGTACATGTTATTTTATAAAGATAATATTATAGGCTACTATTCTGAAAATGTTTAGAAATAGATATCAGATCATCAAGTAAAATTATTTTAAATAATATTTAAGATTATTTAGATTATAAGATAAAATTATATCAGATTATAAGGTAACATTTTATTTTAAAATTTATCAAATTTTTTTCAGGCCCCAAAGGTAAACATACCTTTTTTTCTAACGAAAACAAATTCAATGTTAATTTATAAGTTGATGAGATATATTTTTTACACAGTGCTATTAGATATATTACTTAAACAAGTTTTTAAAAATACTTGTTACATAATATAACAGGCTCTCTTTTTGTATTAAACATAATCTATGATGTTGAATATTCCCAACAAAATTAAACATTTAGCAATACATTTCTTAAGGTTATACCTAGAGTTGTTCCTGGCGTACGTTTGAAGATTGCATTCTTCATCTGACTGGTCGGCCTGAAATTAAAATGGTCAGGAAATAGTGGTTAGCACTTCTTTTTTTTTTTCAGAGTAAAATGATCAAGTAAATGAATTGTTGGAAATGACATCATATTATATCATGATTTCAGTGAAACTGGATTTTTACTTTAAAGTAATTTGAAATGTGTGAATATTCACATTCTGCTTTTGAAACTTATGTGTTCATTGATTTTTTCCTAAAAATAATATGTTTTCATCTTCTTTGGGTATTTTACATCTATTTTTCTCCATGGTGCTTGAATAGAAGTTATTTGACAGTTGTTTATACCTTAATTCTCCTTGCTATTTATGATCCAAAGTTTGAAAAATGTTGAGTTTGACCTGTAATTCTATAAATATCTCTATGAGATAGTGAACTTCTTTAAAATGACTAATATTTAAATATATTTTATTGGAAGAGGTTATAAAACATACAATATATTCTGACAACATTTTAAATTTTTTGTTAAGAAAGATTTTTTGTTTTTAAGTTGTATATATTTTCATATGCTTACCTTGACATGCAAATACACAGTGATTACTTCATTTAAACAAATCAACATATGCATCATCCCATATAGATACTTCTAGCTGTGTGTGTGTGTGTGTGTGTGTGTGTGTGTGTGAGTGTGTGAGATAAAAGTACCTAAAATCTACTCTCTTGCTAAATTACCAGTACATAATACACTGTTATTAACTAATATTGTACATGAAGTCTCTTAGACTTATTCATTCTATGTAAATGCAACTTTTTACTCTTTGATCTCCATTTCCCCATTTCTATCCTACCACTGTCCCCTCCCCTGGTAACCACTATTCTGCTCTCTGCTTCTGTGTGTTCAACTATCTTCATGCAGTATTTTTCTACCTGTGTCTGGCTTGTCTCCCTTAGTATAATGCCCACTGGGTTCACCATGTTGTCAAAAATGTCAGAATCTGCTATTTTAAGACTGAATACTATTCAAGTATATGATAGAATATTATGAATAATATCTAAGTATCTATGTAATAGTATCTAACAATTATTTTATGTCAGAATATTATTATATATCTATAATATAAATGTTCATATCCATCCGTCTGCTGATACTTGTTTCTCTCAATTCTAGGTTTGATCGTACTATTGTTTATGGTTATTCATTCCTCCATCTCAGTAAGATTATCCATCTCTACCCATTGCTTTGTCATTTCCCCTACTGTGAAAATAAGCTGTCCCTGCCTCTTTGCACTATGGCTTGATTATATGACTTACTTTGTCTAATGGAATGTCAGCCAGTGTGACATATGCCATGTCTGAGCAGAAGCTTTTCATACTGTTGTATGGTTTCTCTCAGCCCTTTCTCTTGTCCTCTACTGTGAAAATACACATGTCCCACACAGAGACTGCTCCTGCAGGCTAGGTGTCAAAAGCCATTGAGACATTGGGTATTGAGATAAGCTGACTGACGCTAATAAAAATTTTAGAAATAATGCTGACTAATACAAAGTTTGGAAACAAAGACAGGTGCTCACTTCCAAAGTAATTATTATAAGTAATATAGAAATGAGAGTTTGTTCATGAGGTTTGCTCTGAACCATCTCATTATCTTCCCTGCATACCTATCTGACGCCTAGTGTAAGACAAATGCATAATTTATATTTTAAGTAATAAGTCAGCAATTTAGCACTATTTCCAATTGCAAGGACTATAATCAAAGGTGTAACCATAACATATTATTCTGTCTTCTTATAAGTTTCTATAAGCCAATAATTCTCTAAAATTCATATCAAATTATTTCTAAATCAAACAAGCTCAGAGATAACTAATAATTGCTATCTATTGAAGCAATGTAAAAAGTCCAAACAAAGTGTTATTAAGAATGTTTATTTTACCACAGTGTATGATATTTGTGAAGAATTTCTGCTACCTTTTTATACTGAGAAGTTAAAAGGGTTCTTCTGAGTTGCATTTAGAAACTGTAAAGTTCTCTGATGCATAGGAAAGTGGTGATTGGAAAAGCCCAAATGAGTAATTTGAAATTACTACTTTTTGATACCCTATATAGGCAATGAAAATCTGATGGCCATGACTGGCTTCTCAGTACAGCCTGATATTTAATTTCAGGATGTAAAGGTTTGAATGCTGCATTTATATTGCTACCACTCATATATATCCAGGTGTTACCATTTTGGTGCTAAAAAGCATAGTCAACATTTTTATTGGCTTATGTGATGAAGTAGCTATTCTTACATTGTAAGATTATACATTTCTTACTTCCACCCACACTCCTATCTCCTGTCTCCTTATAGGACCCTATGGGTTCCTACCATTTTCTTAAAACCTGTAATTTTTTGAAGAAATAAGTGAATAAATGGCATGTGAATAATTTTTACTGCTTCTTAATTTTCTTGAGATCAAAATTAGTCTCTAAAATTTAACAGATATTTTATGATGATTTCTAAATAGAAAACAGAAGTGATAATTCTCATGTAGAAGAATGTTATGGATTAATTATTACAAAATGGATGTGGCCATAATACATGTATCAATTTTCTATTGCTGCATACAAATGATCAGAAGCAATGCCTTAAAACAACATTCATTTATTATATCTTGGTTTTTATAGGTCAGAAATCTAGACACAGTGCAGCTGGGCTCTTTGCTGAGTCTTGTAGACCAAGATCAAAGTGTAAGCTGTCCTGCATTTTAAACTGGAGTCTGTGTTTCTCTTCCAAGCTCAGTTGTTTGCAGAATTTAGTTTCTTTGGCCATGTAGAACTGAGGTCCCTATTTTCTTCTTGGCTGTTGACGGGTTGCTTTCAGCTCCTGTCTCACAAGATGGTAACTTATTACATTAAAGCCAGTAGGAGAATCCCTCTCACTGTATTTTTTAAGAGGCTCATCTGATTAGGTCAGGCCCACCAGAGAAAATCTTTTTATTAACTCAAAGTCAACTGGCCAAAATTACATCTTCAAAATGTCTTTTACCACATTATGTAATGTAATCATAGTAAGGATATCCCAGTATACTCATTAGGTTTCACTCACACAGGAAGTGGATTGATAATACAAGAGCATAGGTTATTGGTGTGGTCTTAGAATTCTTCATATCTCAGTAGATAACTTGCTCAACAATGTAAATAATGTCAAAAAGTGAAGTGACGGAGAGGGTCTGCATTTTATTCTAAAATTATACTCATTATTTTTATTAACATCTATAATATTTATCTGGCATGTGATTAATAACTCATCGCTTTACTTAAGTACATTCATTTATGCTGGGAAGTTAAACATCCACTTATTTAATGACATGTCTTCTTTTTTCAATGAATTATACCTCATTTAACTGTTTACTAAAGACAATGTGATGGCAACAATATTTCAGGTAATAGATTATACACTCCAATGCTTATAGGGAAGAGGTAGGTAACAAAAATTGTTAATCAAGCCGAGAAATTATGTCCATGTATGAATTGCCAAAGTATTCCTCCTTCCTCAGGAATTCAAAATGATTTTAAAGGGAAAAACACTTTGCCAGTAAATAAAGCCCATTTCTTACTGGGTACCTCCAATGAGATGACTTTTTCAAACATTTGCTCTTTGGAAAAGGATGGTAGATCCTTGATATGTTTTTATCAGTGCATCAAAACAAACCAAAACACACTATGTTTCTCCACAAAATGTCTTCTCTGAAGAGATATATGAGCTCAACCTTCAGGTAGTTAATTACTACTGAAAAAAGTAAAAATAGAGAAGATTGGTAACTGTGGATTAAATGTAATAATCAACATATTTGGCCCTTCATGCTACCTGGCCACATTTCTATGTTCCTCATAACTCTGAATCTCTTCCTAATCAATTTTGGCTCTTACTACTCCAAGAAATAAACACACTCCACTTATAGCTGTCACAAATGTCGCGAATGACTACCTATTACCAAAATCTTGACGTTTTGGTCATTTTCTAGTTGATTTTTTTCTGTGCTCTATTTTTAAAAATATGTATATTCTAAATAATTCTCTTATCTTGCTTTTAAAACTGCTAGCTCTTCTGTAAGCTTCAAACCCACAAATGCATAACTTATGAATTTGATGTTTTAAGGTACTCAACTCTTCATGTTCAAAACAGAAATTGTGATTTAATCCATCAACTCTGGTTCTCTTCTTATGTAAGTAGAATAATGGATTAGATTTGCTACGTGAAAGCAGAATTCTAAGATCCATTATTTGCACCTCCTTCTCCTTCACCGCATTCCCAATCCATCATTAAGCCACTTTGACTTTACTTCCTAAATATATCTCACATTTATCTTCTCTTCATATCGCACACTCCATTTCTCAGTTAACATACCTTTATTTCTTGCCTGGTCTCCTGATACTCCTAATTTGCTTGTCCTCATTAGAATTCATTTATTACAGGCCAGGTTCAGTGGCTCATGCCTGTAATCCCAGCACTTTGAGAGGCCGAGGCAGGCAGATCACCTGAGGTTGGGTGTTCGAGACCAGCCTGACCAACATGGAGAAACCCTGTCTCTACTAAAAATACGAAATTAGCCAGGCATGTTGGCACATGCCTGTAATCCCAGCTACTAGGGAGACTGAGGCAGGAGAATCACTTGAACCTGGGAGGCGGAGGTTGTGGTGAGCTGAGACTGTGCCACTACACTCCAGCCTGGGCAACAAGAGCAAAACTCATCTCAAAAAAGAAAAAAAAAAATTTCATTTATTACAAAATAAAATTTGATCATACCACTAATTTGATTAAAAGCCTAAAATGGTTTCTCATTGCTTTTATATCAATACCTAAACCTTTTTCCTGGCCCACAGGACTGGTAAAGTCCAGATCATTTCTCCTCTGCAGCCTCATTTAATGCCACTCTTCACTTTTTCCCCTGAGATTCAATACCTCTGGTTTTGCTTCTGGACCTCAGATACAACTTATTTCAATTGTTTGTGTGCTGTGTGCATATGCTTTTTAGTCCTTTTGCCTGGACTTCCTTTTTATCTCATGGTTTTTTACTATCCACTAAATGTCACCTCTTTGGGAAAGTCTTCTTTGATCCTTCAAATTAGATAGGTGCCCCATTAATATTCTCTTAAATTGTTTTTATTGTTTGAGTATTTGCCAGAGCTTGGACTTATACATTTATGTGACTATTTAGCTCATAATAGTCTCCTACACAATACTCTAAGCACCATGATAACAAGGACCGTCTATTTTACTCAGTAATGTATCCTCATTGCTAAGCACCAACAGGTACTTCATAAATATTTCTTGAATAAAAGTACATGAATCAATGGATACCTGAGTAAGGAGTGGTAACTACATCTTTGTCAAGCTCCTCTTTTTTTAAATTTAATATATTAATCTTATTCATAGATTGGCTTACCATCAAAAATATTAGCACCATTCTTATCTTATAACTTATAATTGGTATATGTCACAGTCCTCTTAGTGAGATAATCATGTTGAATTCAAGACTGTTAAATAATTTTGAAGCTTCAGTTAAGGAAAAGTAGTATATCTATGGAAATTTGCCTTAAAAGCAATTTTCTAGTTCAAAGGATCTCAACCAATGCTTTTGACATCCCTTTCTAAAGGCACCGGTGGGTGATTGGGATGGATACAGATGAGGAGAGGATATAGAATTATTTCAAAAAAGTTCTAATTTTCCATAATTATATCAAGAATATTAACTAGACTGAATAGTAGCTTTTTGTGTATGTACCACATTTTAAATATATAAAATGCTATTGTGACAAAAACATAGCTTTCTTAATAATTATTATTGGATTTATAGTAGTTTTCACAGTAATCCTTTCTCCCTATCAACAGATAGTATTAATAAAAGCATAATTACTATCGTAAGGACATGGGACATTTTTTAATATCATAAAGTATATTTAATCAGCTTTGGGCATTAATGTGGCTTAGTAAACCATCTCATAACTCAATGGCTTAAAATATAATAATTCATTTGCCCTATATGTCATCAAATTATCTCATGGTTGGTTGATCTATGCTGGTTTTGTCTGGGTTTGGCTTCAAACTACAGTTTGGGTCAGGTCTGCTACATGTGTCTTTCATCTCTCTGAAATGAAAGTGGACTAAGCCGTTTGCAGTGGCTCATGCCTGTAATACCAGCACTTTGGGAGGCTGAGACTGGTGGATCACGAGGTCAGGAGTTCAAGGCCAGCCTGGCTAACATGGGGAAACCCTGTCTCTAAAAATACCAAAAAATTAGCTGGACATGGTATAGCATGTCTGTAATCCTAGCTACTCAGGAGGCTAAGGCAGGAGAATTGCTTGAACCGGGACCTGGGAGGCAGAGGTCGCAGTGAGCCAAGATCGCACCACTGCACTCCAGTCTGGGCTACAGAGCAAGACTACATCTAAATAAATAAATAAATAAATAAATAAATAAATAAATAAATAAAGTGGCTAACTGGATGCACATTATCTATTACCAATGGGAGAAAAACAAGGTATATGAAAGAAAACCCTTGATATCTCTTAAGGACTAGGCTTCCACTCGTTACAATCTTAATTTTGCCCAGATTTTACTGGGTAAAGAAGATTACCTGGCAAAGCCTAATATTAATGATGTGGAGAAATAGGAGCTGCTTCTAGTGCAAGAAGCTACACAGTCACAAGAAAATGGGATGCATACAGAGAGGAAGGAAGTATCAGGAAAAGAAAAGACACTCTATCCCACAAAGTATTTCTCTTAATTGAGAAAATTGAGATCCATTATTTCAGATCTCTAAAATTTTTTTCTATTAAGTCAGAGCAACAGAGGGGTGCAATTTTTAGCTACATCGCCAATTCATTTATCTATAATTTAGTGATTTGTTTATTTATAACTCACTTCATAAAAATACACTTTTTTGATGTATGATTCTGAGTTTTGATAAAGCATAGTTATGTAACTTCTATCACAATCAGGATGTAGAACAAATGCAGTTGTCACCCAAAATATGTTCACCAACTACCTTGTTTCTATACCCTGGTAACCACTTATCTGAGAGCTTTGATTATTTTCTCCAAAATGTCATATACATGGAGTCATTCAATATGAAACTTTCTGTTTGGCTTTTTTCACTCAGCATCATGTTTTTGAGATTCATTTATGTTGTATAAACCATTAGTGGATTTTTCTGTGTCTCCTTTCGGTTATGTTATTTTTTGCCTCATGTATTTTGCAGCTCTAAGTTTCATGTATAGACATTGCTATGGCTTCCTGGTAAGTTTATCATTATTTAGTGAACCTTTTTATCCCTGGTTGTTTACCCTCTTTTGAAGTTTACTTTTTTAATAATAACATAGCCACTTCAATATTTGATTAGTGTTTACATACTGCATTTTTTTCCATCCTTTTTCTAATAACCTTATTTCATTATACATAAAGTTTCTTGTATATATAAAAGATACAAAATATATCTTGTGACTTGTTTTCCTCATCTAATCTGACATTCTCTTTTAGTTGGTCTGTTTGCTCAATAGTGGATTTAGGTCTTCTATTTTATTATTAATGAATGATTGTTAATTTTATTGTTATTATGTTTGTTCTGCTGATTTCCCTTTTATACTTCTTTTGGTTATTTGACTATTTTTAGATTCCATTTTAACAAAATATTGCCTTTTGTGTCTATATTGTTTTCAATGGTTGCCCTACATACACATACACAAATATATACATGTAACTTTTACACATTCTACTTAGAGTTAATATTTTGCCACTTCAATTAAAAGGAGAAACTTGGCCAGGCATGGTGACTCACGCCTGTAATCCCAGCACTTTGGGAGCCAGAGGCAGGGGGATCATGAGGTCAGGAGATCGAGACCATCCTGGCTAACACGGTGAAACCCCGTCTCTACTAGAAATGAAAAAAAAAAAAAAAAAAGTTAGCCAGGTGTGGTGGCAGAAGCCTGTAGTCCCAGCTACTCAGGAGGCTGAGGCAGGAGAATGGAGTGAACCCGGGAGGCGAAGCTTGCAGTGAGCCTAGATTGCACCATTGCACTCCAGCCTGGGCAACAGAGCAAGACTCTGTCTCAAAAAACAAAAACAAAAACAAACAAACAATAGAAAACAAAAGGAAAACTTTATCATATTATACATGTCTTTATTCTCTACTGTTTACTTTTTTGTTGTTCATATGTATTATGTCTACATACATTGAAACCCTCATAATTATCACTTTTTATAATCATACCTATTTTATATAAGAGTAGATAATCTGTTATATTTACTTAGGTATTTACCAATTCTTCTGCTTTACTTTCTCTCCTGAAATTCCAAGTTTCTCTCTTTTATCATTGTACTTCATCACGAGGAAATTTATTTAACATTTATTTTAGACTAGCTCTACTGGTGATGAATTATGTTAGTTTCCCTTCAAGTGAGAAAAAATATCCTTGTTTTGTCATTATTCCTGAAAGATATAACACCAAATATAAATTTGTGGGTTAACGGTTCATTTCCTTCTATACTTTGAAAATATTCTTCCACTGTCTTCTGGCACCCATTTTTATAATGAGAAATCTTCAGGCATTTGAGTTGTTTATCTGCAAGCAATGTTTTGTTTTCCTTTGGCTAATTTCAAGACTTGTTTTTGTTAATCTTTGCTTTTCAGCAATTTGATTACGATGTGTCTGGTCATGGTTTTCTTTTCAATGTGTTCTGCTTGAGTTCATTGAGATTTTGAATCTGTAAATTTATGTATTTTTCCAATTTTTGGTAATGTTTAGCAAGTTGCATTGTGTGTGTTTATGTGTGTGTGCACGTGCAGAACATTCTTCTCTTTTTTTGGAACACCAAAGACGCAGATGTTGAAACTTCTCTTAGGCTCCATTTATTGTCACACAGGTCTCTTAGGCTCCATTTATTCAATAGCTATTTTTGATGTAAATTGGATAATTTCTATGATCCATTTGCAAGTTCAGTGACTCTTTTATAATTTTCATTCTGTTATTGAACTCCTCTGTTGAAGTTTTAAATTCTTTTATTTTTAGTTCTAGAATTTTATTGGTAGTTTTTTACTTACCAGTTTTGTTGATAAGTTCTATCTTCCCCTTCAGTTCAAGAGTTTTCATCTTATTTTGTAAAACACGGGTAGAACACTTACTTCAAAACGTTTTCTAAGTTTAACATCTGGATTCTTTTGTGATTGTTTATTGATCATCTTTTTTCTTAGTAATTTTTAACATTTTCCTCATCTTTTTAGGTTGAATAATTTTGTATTGTATCCTGGAAATGTTGAAGACTATGTCTCTGTGTCTTGTTAAAATCCTCTGATGAATGTGTAATTTTTGTCGTTTGGCAGTTAATGTCACACGAAGCAGTCCAGATTCACCTTCTGTGGTCTGCAGTTCCAATCATAGTTTTGATTTTAACACCTTTCAGTGCTATTCTGGTCCATTCTATTTATCCAGTCCTCAGGAGCGAGTCAAATGGCGCTTGAATGGTCATCTGTAGAATATTTCCATTCTAAAAGCCTTTGCAAAGGACGCAAACTCATCCTTTTTTATGGCTACATAGTATTCCATGGTGTATATGTGCCACAGGATGCAGCTGGAAACCATCATTCTTAGCAAACTATCACAAGAAAGAAACAAACCAGATGTTCTCAGATCATAGGTTGGGATAATGAAGAATACTTGAATCTCGGGAAGGGGAACATACGCATGGAATATATGGAGGGGGGGAGGAGGAGGGATTGAATTTGGGGAGTTATACATGTATAGGTAAATGATAATTGGATGGGTGCTGAAGAGTTGATGGGTGAGCACCCAGAATGTGCAGTAGCATCACCATATGTAACAAAATGCAGTTATGCAAATGTACCTAGATTAAAGTATATAAAAAAAAAAAAAAAAAGAACTATTAAAAAAAAAAAAAAAAAAAAAAAAAAAAAAGAGTCAAGATTAAAAAAAAAAAAAAAAAAAAAAAAAAAAAAAAAAAATATAAAGCCTTTGCTCTGTTGTTCTACTTCATTCCCTCACCTGTGCAGATCAGGAGTAAGTTCAGGACATTATATAGGATTTTAAGGGAACTTGTTCTGCACCCTCAACACCCTGTAATCTCTCACAAAGGACCAATTTTTGGTGCTCTGGCTAGAAAGCTGAAAATTTTATCTCCCAAGCTGTTGCAAGCTTTCTGCAAATAGGTCTGTTTTGAAGAAAAGTGACAAAAAGAGATAACAAGTAACAGAGATTCCCTCCGTATGCTTTGACCACAGGAGCTCCTTTCATGTTTCTCTAGTCAGAAATGGGAATATTTTTATCAGTGATTTAGATATGTAGGTGACTGCCATCTTTACTGTCACTGCCATCACTATTGCTATTTCACCGCATTTATGCAGGAGTGCAGTTCCCTGAGAGGGGCTTGCTTTAAGGTAATGCTGAGAGAATAAAAAGAAGGAAAATACAAAAAGAGGATTTCCTCTTACATGCATACATCCCATAGATGTGGCCTTTCCAAGTTCTCTGGACTAAAGGAGACTGTTTTCATGGACATTTATCTGTATGTTCACTGCATTGTCTAGGGGAATTTAGTGGTGCTTCTTGAGAGACAGTGTGTACTTTTTCCATCTTCATCTGATCCAGAAGTTGGGCTATATAATTTTGATTGACAAAAAGATTGTTCTTATTTTGCTTTCAGCCTACCTGGAAGGATGTTATCCAAAAGTGCCTTGAAATACTCATTGCCCTGTTCATTGTTAGGATGGTGTTGAGGAATGTGTGTATAGTACCATGAGTTGCTATTCTCCTTTTGAACACTCAGGATACTTTCATTAGCGTCAACATGTGGAAGAATTACATTATTCTGAGTACCTAGTCTATTTTTTATTCTAGATGATTCGATGTGACCATTTCTTTTCTTTTCCTTTTTTGGCTACTGGATTGCCAAGAAACATATTTTACAACCACAATTAGCAAATTTATTGCCTAGGTATTCTACTTATCTCAATTTTAACTTTATTATATTGTGCTTTCATTTGCATTGTAGATATTCATGTACGCAACCTTAACTCTCCTCTGGAAAAAAAAATATAAACAAATTAGTCTAAGTTTACCAAAATTGCACTGTATGTCATAACCGAGAAGTTAGTGTACATGATTGAAACAGAAAAAGCGTATGGTAAAATTATTCTCTTTGATTCTATTAATAGTTTAATTTTGTTTTTGAAAACTTATTAATGGACTGTGAAAGTTAATTTTGGAAAAAATTTGGGGAAATATTTTTAAAATATGGAATACAATTATTTTAAATTCCTGTGAAGCTCATCACAAGCTGTCATTTAAAAATAAACATCATACATAACTATGTAAGCAGTAGATAACTGATGCTTGTATCATCGTCACCTTTGTAACCACAGTTGTTAGGTGGGGTCATATGCTTTTTAATTATTTATTTATTTATTTATTATTTTTTGAGACGGAGTTGCTCTTGTCACCCAGGCTGGGGCAATTTTGGCTCACTGAAACCTCTGCCTCCGGGGTTCAGGTGATTCTCCTGCCTCAACCTCCTGCGTAGCTGGGATTGTAGGCGACTGCCAACACACCTGGCTAATTTTTGTATTTTTAGCAGAGACGGAGTTTCACCATGTTGGCTAGGCTGGTCTTGAACCTCCGGTGATCTGCCCAACTCAGCCTCCTAAAGTGCTGAGATTACAGGCATAAGCCACTCTGCCCCACTGCTTTTTAAGATCTTGATAGTATTTGCTCTTTCACTTCATAATTTCAGGAAATTCAAAGCTCTTTCTGAGATTTCTAGAAATTATTAGTGCGATGAAGCCACAGTAACAGATTTGAAATGATTAGCAAGAAAAATCTAAATGAAATGGATATGGAAATTACCATGTTGTCTATGGCTCAGAGCCTAATTCAGCGTAAGGGTTTTCATGCAAACTCAGTGCCATGTTGGTGTTTTTATTTTTTATTTTTTGGCAATCTGATATTTCCTGATCCTCACTGACCAAAAGTGTTATCTTTATAGCAGTCTTTATTAAATACTTCAAGGATACAGATATTTTCTTTGCAGTAATATAAATAAAGTTGAATTTTCACCATTATATTTCTCTAACATTATGGATATTTCTGCAATTTTGGCTCCAGGTTCTGGATGCTATTCATACCTCTTCTCTCCCTCTCTCTCTCTCTCTCATCTTTCCTCTTTCTTCTCCACCCCGTACTTCTCTTTTCTACTACCATCCCTTAAGGATAAAAAATAAAGTTCTGTTGCATCAGTCAGGTTTCTGCAGAGAAATATAACTGATAGATAGGATATCTGGCTAATCTATCACCTATCTATCATCTATCTATTTATTTATCCATCTGTCTACCAAAGGATTTTAAGGAATTGTCTCACACAGTGAACTAGCTAGTCTGAAATCTGTAGAGTAGGCAGGCAGGCTGAATATTTCACAGGGTTGATGCTATAGCTTTCAGGTAGATTTCTTCCCTGGAAACCTCAGTTTTTGCTTTTAATGTTTTCCATCTAATTGGATGAAGTCCACCCACCTTGTCAAGTGTAATTCATTTTACTTAATGTCAACTGATCAGCCAGGTGCATTGGCTCACATCTATAACCCCCCACTTTGGGAAGCTGAGGCAGTCAGATCATTTGAGGCCAGAAGTTCGAGATAGGCCTGGCCAACATGGTGAAACCCTGTCTCAGAGACAACGGGGTCTAGAGACAATGGAGTAAACTACTATTTATTCTAACCAGTCCTATAATTCTGAATGTAAATATATATAGTTGTTAAACTGCCAGTCAGCAATCATTTTGCTAACAGAGGTCTAGCAAGAAAATTTAGCAATAAGGTTACAAATCCCTATAAAACCACTTTATTCTTAATTTATCTACAGTGTTACTTCTTTCCTAGTGTATTAACCCATTTGCAATCCCTTTATTACCCAGGATATCCAGATTCACTTTGAATTCATTTTCGCCACTCTTTACACTGCTTATATACATTAATTATAATAATAGCCAAGAAATAATTTTACATTTACCTTATAATACTGGTAGTCATAGAGTACATTTGTGTAGTATTTTCCATGAGAAAGGCTCACAAGAAAGTGTGAATTCACACATACAAATTTATTTCTCTTTCCAATAACATATTGCATTTATGTCTCATAAAAGTGGCTTCAGAAGAGAAACATAAATAGTTTGGGTTCTTTGGCTGTGAGGACAATATACTCTTTCAAAAATGTCCCTTTACAATTTAAAAAATAAAGATATTTTTATAAAATTCAAGCTGTGTTTAAGTTCTTAATCAGTAGTTATAGAAAAAAGTATGTTCGAAGACTATTTTTATATTTGTCCTTGAGAAAATGAAAAGAGAAACTGCAAAAAGAGTTCAAGTATTTCAGTGTTTGTCACATTGTCTTTAAAGATCAAAGCAAGTTCCGTTTTGTTTAGGTGGTAGTAAACTAAGAAGTTTTTAAATTTCATTGGCATTTTTAGCAATTATTATCTTGAATAGGCATCTAGGTAATTTACTTGGTAATTAATTCTATTTGACCTTGTTTTGCTACTTGTAATTTTTTTCCAGCTCTGCTTTTCTTATATGTGAAGTCCTTGGAATAGGCAGTATGCCTGCATTTCTTTTCATGCTCTTCAGTAGCTGGGAGTAACATTTGCATAGTACAGTTTGTGAGTATTTAAATAAATAGATGAATGAATATAATCAAGTGACAGGACCTAATTCTATCAAAGTAATTTATTACTCTTATTTATTTTTAAAGTTCAAGTAAACTATTTATAAAAGTACAGATTCTAGAGGAATTTAACAGTAGAGATATTAACCGCCAGAAAAGAGAATGTTAATACACTGAAGCATCTAATTAACTCAGAATTTAAAATCGTGATATCACATTAAACTTGAGAGAAATAGAAAAGTAAAGATGAAACCATTATAATCTACTTGGCGCTATGTTTGCTGATAGTAAAGATGCAAAGCTGAACCTGCAGCTCTTTATAATCTTTCTGCCTCATTACTTTGTTTCATTTTCTCAACTACCTGTATTATCTTCCTGAAGCCTACATTTTATACCCAATGTGTGGTTCATTAACAGGAAATATACTATTTAATTTTATCTCTGTCCTCCTATTATTTTCTCCAGGTGTCACTTGATAAGCTGTCCTCCTCTTAAGGGGGAAAACTGTGCTCTGATCAATCTTGTTATATAGAAGATTGCTGTATTATAAAATTAAATAGCAAACTTGAGGAAATAATTTTCTCCTCAAAATATTTTTTTCTGAAATTATTAAGTCAAATTTCATGTTGACCAATGAATATTGATTGTGATTATTTGATTTCCCAGAAATACAACAAGTTAATGAGTTTGGTCTACATTTTTTACTTTTTGGGGTACAGTTTACATATTAAACTGCACCCCTTTTAAGTGATAGGTTGGTTCAATGAGTATTGACAAATACATTTGTTCACGTAACCACCTCCACAATCAGGATATAAAACATTATTTTTATTACTTTTATTATTTATCTACCATAACACTTTGTAGTCACCCCGTCTCCACCCCAACCACATAACTACTCTTCTGCTCTCTATAACAAACATTTAAAAAAATTGATCACTAATGTACATCTGACTTTAAACCATTTGTAGTATACTGACTTCCTGTTGACAACTAATCCTTTTTATGCATATATTTTTTAAAGTTTTACAATAAATCATTGTGTAGTTACGTAACAATGTGTCAATATGTAACAGTGGGCAACATTGGATCATCTTGAAGTTAATTTTCATTGTTTATTTTTTCTGTTTTTTAAATGTCAAATTATTTTTTATTGTATCTTAGATGTTGGATATGTTCAAGTATTAAAGCAATAAGAAATACCTTAAAGTAGCCAGTTAAGATAAAAATTATAGCTGATAGATTATCATTCTAAGTCTTGTTCACATTCTCTCTTTATAGGGAAGCACTAAATGCTTAGAATTTCTCAAGGATAGTTGCTTTTGAATTTTAAACTAGCGAATTAATTGTCAGATATTCTTATTTTGCACTACTTCAGACATCATCAGGGACAGTGTTGACAGAGTTATATGAATATCCTATATTAATTAAGGGCTTATTTTAAGTTATATCTTGACATTGATTTTTAGTGGTTACTCTAAGGACCCCAATATGCATTCTTAACTATTTCACTGGATCACTTTTTTGTGATGTGGAAATCTTGCAATATCAGGTCCATTTGTCACACCTAGCTCCATTTTATATGCTATAGTTGTTATAGAATTATATTTTGTTATAAATGCATATATAATTTTTGCTTGCATCATATGTATTTTATAAAATGTGACAGAAAATATAAACTGTTATGTTTAACCCTACATTTCTAAAATATCTGAATTTTCCTTTGAATTTCTTTCCCTTCAGCCTGGATAACTTCCTGTAGCATTTATTATAGAGCATATCTGCTGGTGATGAATTTTCTTGGTTTTATTTTGTCTAAAAACGCCTATATTCCATCTTCAAAGGATATTTTCACTGTGTGTAGAATCCTGACTTTTTTTTTCTCTTTCAGCTCTTTAAATATTATCCCATTTTCTTCTAGCCTATATTGCTTCTTATGAGAAGCCAGTAGACATTCACATTGTTATTTCCTTACATATGATGTGTGATTTTACTCTGACTGCTTACAAGTTTTTTTTATTTGTTTGTTTTTTGGGGTTTTTTTTTCCCCCTTTATCTTGGGCTTTCAGCAATTTGACCATAATGTCCCTAGGTATGGTTCTTTTTTGCATTTACCCTACTTGGGTTTCACTGAATTTCTGGAAACTATAAACTTACAACCTTTCAACAAATATCAGAGATTTTTATCATTCTATGTTCAAATATTCTTTCTGCCCCATTCCCTCTCTTCTGTCTTTCTAGAATTAAAATTACATGTACTGATGTTGTTTTATAGTTCACTGAGGAACTGTTCTTTTTTTTCCCCTCATTTTCCCTCCACTTCTTTTCTTTTTTCTGTTTTGTTTTTTGTTTGTTTGTTTGTTTTCTTTTCTGATTGACAGAAGTGGGGGCACTGCAGTAAGAGAAGGCAATCAGACTCTCAGGGTGCATGTCTGATGAGGTAATGGCAAATTGGTGCCTCTTTAAGAATGGAAGTACAATACCCCTTGAGGGAATAGGGCATATTAAGTGTTCATATTAATCGGTCTCTCCTCCTAGAAGGTTAAACATTTCTCAGTGGAAGTAATTATGTTGTCTTGTTGAGAGAGTAATCTCTACTGTGGTTACGCGCATGACATCCATATAATGGTCACTTGTTCATATGTCCATTGAATAAACACTAGAGTAGCCAGAGAAAATGGCTGGTCACTGCCACATATCCTTTCTTCAGATTGGCTTGTCCCTAATATTCTAGGGTCTTCTCAGATTCTCACCATAACTAAGCTACTTACCACTGCTTAGAAGTTCACGTACATCTATACTTTAGGTCATTCTTTCTTTCATTTTTACAATTTCTCATAAATGTGCTAGCATCCCTGAACATGCAGGAGATACAGGTATACTTTTTAAAATATAAATAAAGAGCAAATTAAAATAAAGAGCAATTATCTGCTAGAGAGGGCATGGCCTTGCTTCTGAACCTTAGGGGTCTGCACTGTCACTTTTATATCAGGGCTTAACAGAGACAGTCCACAAGTTTGTTACCTATCACAGACATCTTAGCATCATTGACCCTCTTGAGTCATGTATTCTGAATGAGCATAGACCATCTTATTTTGACGCCTAAACATGATACATAGGCCTATCTTATCTTAAGCCAGACCTGAAGGTGGGAGTCTTCAGAGTCAACAATAAATAAATCAGAATATTTTTTCATATTTGTTTTTTCTCACATCTAAAGAGGTTCAGCAAGCACTGAAGATCTTTCTCAGTGGTAGAAAGCATAATATGCAACTATTTGTAATTTTCCTTAGGATTTTGTGATGTGCCTCATACCACTGGGCCCCTAAAGACTTAAGTGACATTATTATTTTCAATCATCTGTCGAAAACACCTTACTAGAATTTGTCAACATCACACTAGCAATTGAATACACAGAGTGATTACAGCATTGAGTGAAATAGCTCCCAAATCCTATCTTGAGGTTCTTTTTTAAGGGTCAGTTTCGTACCAAACAGCCTCACTAGAATTCTTCAGAAAAGAGAGTCTAAGGTAAAGACTTAAGTGCTGCTACTACTTTATGTGGGAATATAATTCCAGGATGTAGACATAAGGGAAAAGGGGGCCGGGCATGGTGGCTTATGCCTGTAATCCCAGCACTTTGGGAGGCTGAGGGGAGAGGATCATTTGAGGCCAGGAGTTCAAGACCAGGCTGGCCAATGTGGCAAAAGATGTCTCTACTAAAAATACAAAAATTAGCCAGGCCTGGTGGCGGGCACCTGTAACCTCAGCTCCTTGGGAAGCTAAGGCATGAGAATTGCTTCAACCCAGGAGGTGGAATTTGCATGTGCCACTGCACTCCAGCCTTGGGATGACATAGCAAGATTCTGTCCCCCCAAGAAAATAAATAAATAAACATAGAAAGGAAAGAAAAAAGGGGAAAAGGGAATAAGGGAAAATAAGCATGAGTCAGGGACTGAGAAACACCATTATGTGGGTGCATTAATAATCTGGCAACAATTAATACCTAGTGTCAAGTGCCATTGCTTAATCTTGACACAGTCTTTGGATGGCTTACAAAAATTAAAAGGATTACAAAGGACTGAATCTGAAAATTATACACATAAGAAGAGGAAAGAAGCAAATATCCACAAAACTTTTATCTACTGGTTCCTGTGTCGTATTTGTTAAAAGTTTGCCTTACAAGGTCTTAACCTCATTGAGCTTCTGGTTTGCACATGAGAGGGCACCAATTGGGGTTAGATGGCATCTCATGTCTCAACATCAGCAGGGAAGTTCCATGCAGAAGGTGAGGAATGAGCAGTGTAGACATTAAGCAAGGCACTCTTACCTTGTATCTTTGTGAAATCTATCTCACACACACACACACGCACACACAACTGGTCCACACCTGACTGCAACAAGAGAGAGAGGGCTGAGAGAACTTGAAGCGGTACATAAAAAGTGTCTGATATGCACACTAAGGTATGAATAAGTCTTCTCTTACTGCTAGAATGTGTGCAACAGTTTTGGTGTACGCTATCACATCAAACTCACCACCCACTGGTCTGGGAGAGACTAAAATATAAAGACTCATTTTAGCAAAGCAACAAAAGTGCAACCTCTTATTTACCCACTGGCAAAATCAAAACAATAAGATCAGTTATGAAGAGCCTGAGTCGTTTTTGTAATGATCCTGCAGCTTACTTGTGTGCTGAGTGTGGTGCTGAGCCACCTGCGGGAATTCATCCTGTGATGACAGATGCTAGGAAGGTTTTTGCTTTGGGCAGCTATGCGTGCAAACATGTCTCTTGATAGGAACTTTACATATCTCTAAACCTCCAACCCAGGAATTATTTTGCATAATCTTATTATTATTTTCACAATATACATTTAAATGATTTTCACTGCTCCTGAACGTGCTTTCTTTACCTCTTTCCCTAGCCAGGCTGTGCTTTCTGGTCAACTTTTGACTCAGCTCTCCCTAAAAGTTCTCATTTTACCTCCTAACCAGTCCTCTTGTTTCCCTGTCTGCACAACAGCTATTGCTATTTTTTTTCCTTTCCTCAGCTTTGGACAAGATTGTGCTGTCATTTTTAATGTATTTATTTATTTATTTATTTTTACTTAAAGTTACTTTTAAAACTATTATCATAAGTCAAACCAGGTTAATCTTATAATTCTTCATGAATCATAAAAGAACATCCACAGACTGCAAATGTATTTAGCAAAACGTAAATTAACTTTCTATCTTTAATCTGACTCATTGACATCTATCTGTTGCAGGCTGCTTTCTTTTCGTTCACTGTCTAGAAGTCCTTCAGATAGTCAGAGATTTTAAATAAAACTCACTACCGTTAAATTAAGTTTAGCTTAAAGCTTCCTCTTAACATATTTAATTTTGGCCTAAAGGTTTTTCTGTACATCTTGAACTGTAACAAGTGGAGGTATAAACCAATCATAGTCTACACCTGTGCCAATCACTGAGTTTTGGCCAATCAGATGTAACCGATTCTTGAGCTGTGTTCAAATGAGGCAAACACCAAGTTGTAACCAATCCAGTTGTTTCTGTACCTCTCTTCCATTTTCTGTATGTCACTTTCCCTTTGTTATCCATAAATCTTCTTCCACCACTTGGCTGCACTGTAGTCTCTGAGTCCGATGTGATTCTGGGGGCTGCTCAATACATGAATTGTTCATTGCTCAATTAAACTCCTTTAAATTTAATTTAGCTGAAGTTTTTCTCTTATCACTACAAAACATTGGGTTTTGGAACCACTTATCTTCATTTCTTTCTACCTTTATTGAAGACACTACTTCTTAAAATATAATTAATTTATCTATCCTCCTATGGAATTATAAAAAATAATCCTGACCTAATGAGGTTCTGAATTCCATATTAATGAACACATTTACAGTGTTTAATAAACTGTGTTCCTGTAATTTCACTGATGACCATTTTCTTGAATGCATCTTTTTAAAAAAGGAAATTGCTAGCTTATATTAAATCTTCTCTACTTGAGCTCTGTCATTGTCCAGGACCAGTATGGTGACTTCTACCCAACCTTTGTACAGTTCAGGACCCCTTGTTCTACTGTTGAGTTACTTTCTTTCCAACTACCATGGCAATGTGTGTTAACTGTTATTATAACTGTTGTCTAACACGTCTGATATTGTTCTAATTTAAGTATATTGTGTCATTTAATCTTTAAAACAACCCTAAAGGCTGAGAACTATTTCAGTTACACTTACCAGTGAGGAGATGAATTTCTAGCATAGAAAGTAAGTGATAGAGCTAGGACACCAACTTAAGTAGCTGCCTTAGGGCTGTTCATAATCTGTGTAGTAACTCATAAATCTCTGTAGATCACTGTGGCCAGGATAGAAAAGGATACAAATTAAGCACTGTAGCCTAGGCAAAGGATTTGGACAAGAAGACTGGCCACATAAGCTTAGGGATGAGGTTTTTTAGAGTGCAAGAAGCCTGGCTCTCCTTTGGCCCAGAGTCTGGCCACAGGAAAGCTAGCCAAAGAAAAAGCTAACATTAGCTGATTAATAAATCTTCTTATAGAGGAATCCATTGTATATATTAGGCACAACAATAAAAAAAAAGCAACTCATAATTTGTGAAAGTTAAAGGGTGTTGGCGTGGATACTATATGGAAGAAACAAATGGTAACATGTTTTCATGCCATATTAATGATTATTGCTGTGACTGAAGAATGAGTGGCAGTGGTTTCCCGAATAAAGGCTTTGGGGCTAAGGACCAGGCATAAGCAACCAGCAGCACAAGATGTTAAGGGCAAAAATTGCAGTAGTAACCCTGTGAGGGATGGCTGGGTCCAAAGGTGCCAACATGGAGACAATTATGACAGTAACTAAAGAGGTAGTGATGGATGGACCCTGAGGATCTGGGGACATGGCAGAAGCTCTTGACTTTTCTAAGGCATTTTATCCTGCAACAACACAATTGTTGGTGATAATGCATGTCCTTAAAAATGTTCTTATTATAAAAAAGAGGTAGCATTCTATTTTCGTTTATATTTTGTTTACTTTTACTGAAACCTAAATGATGTTCAGTTTTGTTACAATACTGTGCAAGTGACTTTTTGTATAGAGTTCCAAATTATAAATAATAATAATGTCTGCATACTTCCTTCACTGCTGTTTCAGGAAAATTCTTTTAAATGTTTGTATCATCGTTGTAGCTTAGCCTCCAGCTTCCTTACACAAAATATTGCAAGGACGTTATTTATTATTTTTATGCCATAAAATAAAGGCTACCCTGGAAGTTTTTCAGTATAGAACCATAGCTATTTTCAGGAAATTGTAAGTAAAAGATTCTAAATGGGTTTCCTAATGATTAAGGCATTCATTATGAGGCTAGCTAAGAAAAAAAAAAAAAGTCTTCTCTCAAATAGTCTGCATACTTCCCAGAAACAAGAATCCTAAATCATGTTTGCATGGCTTGACAGCAAATGCCAATATTATTGCAAAAGGCTAGTTTTCTGAAATTATTACAAATCCCTTCATTTGAAAAAAAACTGTTTTCACTGCACTTTTACAAAAAAAAAAACAAAACAAAACAAAACAAAAAACAAAAAAAAACACTCAGTCGTGATGGAAACTGAGCTTTTAATTGCGTATTCAGGTATGGATTAGCCATGAATTCATTGATACTTGTTCAGCATATGCACACTTTGTTTTAAAGCTCAATTTTAGAAGCAGAGGCTGTGACACATCAGAGGTTTTTTGTTTGTTTGTTGTTATTTATAGTTTGCCATATAATTCATGTTGGTTACTAGTATACCTTCTGTCTTTCCATCAAAGCTTATGATATAGTGTATTTTACTGTCATTGGCCTAATTATTGAAAGTGTACCTGTCTTTCCTGGCCATAATAACAGTAACAATGAGAATAATGTTTTGATTTACTTTTTCTTAAACTTTAAGTTCTGGGATACATGTGCAGAACATGCAGGTTTGTTACATAGGTATACACGTGCCATGGTGGTTTGCTGCACCCATCAACCCATCATCTACATTAGGTATTTTTCCTAATGCTATCTCTACCCTAGCCCTCAACTGCCTGACGAGCTTGGGTGTGTGATGTTCCCCTCCCTGTGTCCATGTGTTCTCATTGTTCAGCTCCCACTTATGAGTGAGAACATGTGGTGTTTGGTTTTCTCTTCCTCTGTTAGTTTGGTGAGAATGATGGTTTCCAGCTTTATCCATGTTCCTGAAAAGGACATGAACTTATACTTTTTTTTTTTTTAAGACTGCATAGTATTCCATGGTATGTATGTGCCTTGTTTTCTTTACCCAGTCTATCATTGATGGGCATTTGGGTTGGTTCCAAGTCTTTGTTATTGTGAGTAGTGCTGCAATAAGCATATTTGTGCATGCGTCTTTATACTAGAATGATTTATAATCCTTCGGGCATATACCCATTCATGGGATTGCTGGGTCAAATGGTACTACTGGTCCTAGATCCTTGAAGAATCACCACACTCTCTTCCTTAATGGTTGAACTAATTTATACTCCCACCAACATTGTAAAAGCATTTCTATTTCTCCACATCCTCTCCAGCATCTGTTGTTTCCTGACTTTTTAATGACTATTATTCTAACTGGCATGAGATAGTATCTCATTGTGGTTTTGATTTGCATTTCTCTAATGACCAGTGATGATGAGCTTTTTTTCATGTGTTTGTTGGCTGCATGAATGTCTTCTTTTGAGAAGTGTCTGTTCACATCCTTCACCCACTTTTTGATTGGGTTGTTTGTTTTTTTCTTGTAAATTTGTTTAAGTTCCTTGTAGATTCTGGATATTAGTCCTTTGTCAGATGGATAGACTGAAAAATTTTTCTCCCATTCTGTAGGTTGCCTGTTCACTCTGATGATAGTTTCTTTTGCTGTGCAGAAGCCCTTTAGTTTAATTAGATCCCATTTGTCAATTTTGGATTTTGTTGCCATTGCTTTTGGTGTTTTAGTCATGAAGTCTTTGTCTATTCCTCTGTTCTGAATGGTACTGCCTAGGTTTTCTTCTAGAGTTTTTCTGGTTTTTGGTCTTACGTTTAAGTCTTTAGTCCATCTTGAGTTAATTTTTATATAAGGTGTAAAGAAGAGGTCCAGTTTCAGTTTTCTGCATATGACTAGCCAGTTTTCCCAACAGCATTCATTAAATAGGGAATCCTTTACCCATTGCTTGTTTGTGTCAGGTTTGTCAAATATCAGATGGTTAGAGATATTTGGTGTTATTTCTGAGGCCTCTATTCAGTTCCATTGGTCTATATATCTTATTTGGTACCAGTACCATGCTATTTTGATTACTATAGCCTTGTATTATCATTTAAAGTCAGGAAGCATGATGTTTCCAACTTTGTTCTTTTTGCTTAGGATTGTCTTGGCTATGCGGTCTCTGTTTTGGTTCTATATGAAATGTAAAGTAGTTTTTTCTAATTCTGTGAAGAAAGTGAATGTATCTCATTGGTGATAGTATTGATTCTATAAATTACTTTGGGCAGTATGGCCATTTTCATGATATTGATTCTTCCTATCCATGAGCATGGAATGTTTTCCCATTTGTTTGTGTCCTCTCTTATTTCCTTGATCAGTGGTCTGTAGTTCTCCTTGAAGAGGTCCTTCACATACCTTGTAAGTTGTATTCTTAGGTATTTTATTCTCTTTGTAGCAATTGTGAATGGGAGGCCACTCACGATTTGACTTTGACGTTTTTATGTTTATGGTTTTGACTTTTTAATGTTTAATGTGGAAACAGAATGCTATTCAATTTGAAATCCATCAATTCTCTGGGGTTTTGACTCAGTGGGAGGTGTTAAAAGTTATTTGTTAGAAATATCTTTGAGAGACTTTTTTCAAATCGCATGTAATAGTTTGCTCCTTTTCTCTTTACCTTTTGAGAATTTCCTTTGTAGAGGATCACTGTTAATACACCTTTGGATGTATAGAATCGGAAATAAATGTTAAGCATCACTAATCAACATAGAAATTCGAAAAAGACTTTCACCTGTTTCCTAAGACAGAGCAAATGTTGAATATTTTTGCTTTTAATTTAGGGATTTTTCAATGATTCTTCACTTGGAACTTGAACTTATCCTCTCTATAGAAGAGAATAATAAAATATTCATTGACATTCCGGAGACTGTCCAGCATAATAACTGGTAGGACTGAGCAATAGTCTCTGTTGGTATAATGACAAAGCAGCAGTGACTGGAGATGTTCTGTCACCATTATCTTGTTGTTGTTGTTCACAGAAAAGTTAGTTTATATAGAAAAAGTTTTATATATTACCTGAAGTCTCACTGTGGCTTTCAATGATAAGAGAACTAATATATAAGATTATATTTTGACCCATTATTAGTAATTATGGAGGTATATTGTTTGTATTTTTTTGCTTCAGTTATGCTTCGTGATCAGCTCAGTAATATATTTAAAGAGTTATTGAAATATTCTAGGAATTGATAAATTTAAGATATATGCTTTAAAGATATATGCTTTTAAAGTTAAGTAAATAAGCCTTAGCAAACTTACTGACAATATAAATTATAAAAATTCATTCTATTATTATTTGTGCCAGACACTAATGCCTTGTTCTATGTATGAAGATTAATATAGGAATGGTAGATTCCTATGAATCTTATGATGAAGCATAGTATAGGAATGGTCTCTACTATCAAGAAACAATCAATTAATGAACTTGGTATGTTATGCTGACAACCTCTAAGATTCAAAAGGACACAGAGTCTAAAGCATTTGTGATATGGTTGTCTTGGTAAAAAATAACTTGTCTTTTTAGACAGAAGAGATGGAAGGGATCTAATGTCATAGATTAGGTTGTTGAAGACTTGGTGGGGTATATTAGGACTGTAAAGACATGGAACTAAAGGAAAAAGATGAAGCACATCTTCAAAAATTCAGAAGGTTTTCACATGGAACAAAGAAGAGGTTGACTTCTGTTCATACTCAAGTTCTGAACTAGTATCAGTAGGTGGACATTTCTGTGTGATACTTTTAATTTCACAATCAAAAAGTGTTCTACAGCTAATGGAAATGTTCTATTTTGGAAACTATTGCCTTGAACAATAATCAATTATGTACTGGCAAAGACATTTTGAAGGTTATTCCTGCCTTAGATGGGGAAGATGAGCTATAAGTGTCTCTGAGTTCTCTTTAAACGCTAAATTGTAAAACTTGATTTTGGGATTTCCCATTTTGACTTTAAAGCACAGACCCAGTCACAAACCATATTTTATAAAATGAGCAGTTATAAATCATAGATTATGATTTTAAACTAAAAAATTTTAAATAGAAGAAGTTTAAAATAAAACTATTTTATGTTTTATTTTGTAAAAGAATACTGG
>NW_016804679.1:1223421-1225914 GCF_001698545.2 Rhinopithecus bieti
ATTAATTTTGGTAACAAACATTTTGAAATGCCAAAATGATTGGCTTAGATAGGATAAAAGTTTATTCCTCACTCACATGACGGAACCAAGGTGAAGGTTATTCTGGACTGACATAGTGGCATGTGTTCAGAGATGCAGATATTTTATATCTTGCTCCTCTCCATCATCAGCCTGACTCTCATCTTATTCTCCTATATGACATGTCAGTTCAGGCATCACATCCACATTCCAGTAAGTGGGAAGATGAAAAAGGGAGAAGAGCCCCAAAACGTAAGTGAGATTTCTTGTAGGCTACCATATGACATGTTTATGTGTATCTCATTTGCAAGATCTTTCATCGCTTTGGCCACACTCTACAAAAGGGAAGACTAGAAAAGGTAGTCTTAATTTTAAGTCTCTAAAAACACCCAGTTTCATATATTTGTGCAAATTACTGTCTCTAATACAACTTACTTAAAAACCATCAAAAAATGAAGTAATATATAGATACAGTCTCCTACGTGAGTTGCTTTTGGTGGCTATGTTCAAAAAATATCAATTAGAGTACTAAAAGAACAAAGTACAAAGCTAGTTAAAAAGTGATAGTCATATACACAAATGATAGGGACACCTGTGCAAGAAGTGTGCAGTAGGAAACTGCATAATTCTAGTTGTGTTATTTCCATATTAAATATATTTCTTTTAATGATAATATCTTTAAATTAGAGAATTTGTTGCATATAATGAACTTCAATCTCCTCAGAAAATTGACATCAACAATAAATACATGATTTATGTAAGAATACAAATAATAATGGTCAACATTTATTGACTAATATATACCAAGAATCTCTTGACGTGTTGTTGCATTTAATCCTCACAACCACCGTAGGACATTGACACTTAGATTAACTCTTTTAGAGATGAGGACATTTACTGAGCAGTGAAGAATATTGCTCATATTCACAGGGACAGGAGGATGCTAAGGTGAGTCCTGACTCCTGCAGACAAGTTTCAAAGCCCTTGTTCCTGACCACTCAGCAAGCTTTCTCACATTCTGTATTATACAACAGTGGTGCTAGACTTAAAGCTTAGATGATCATTCTAAGTCTGGGTTCCCCCTCTGTTGTCTAATGTGACTTCATCAAGACATTTTGAGTTCTCTCAGCTTGTCTTCTGTCTTTTCTCTCCTCTTACTTTAAATGTCATCCTTTGGGGATTCCTAGAAGCATTTTTTTTAGCTTCTCAGACCCCTCTCTGACTACAAACCCCCAAGAGTGCCCCCAGAGAACATTCCTGGAGTCCTGGCTCTCGACTGCATTCCTCTCCTCTGCAAAACCTATTGCCTGCAACCTCAAGAATCTATTTGCTCAAACCTTTTCCAATCCCTTACATTTTAGACTGTCTCCACAATACTTCCAAACATCCCTTCCTTACCCCTTAGTGATTTGATCCCTGCCAACACCATTGGCCTCAACCCTCGCTCTCCCTCCTGGACTTTGTGTTGGAACCATGCTGGCTTTGCATGTTCTTGAGTGTGACAGGATTTCTTCCTACCTGGGACTTCACACTTGCTATTCTTTCTACACAAAATATTCTCTATTGCTTCTCAATTATCAATTAATTCCTATTTCTCCTTCAAGTCTGGACAATATGTGCATTACTTCTCAGAAAAGCTATCCTTAACCTCCTAAATTCAGCCATGTTTCCTGCTGTACCTTCTGCCCAACCCTGGCTCCTTGTTAGTCCAGGTGTGCAGCTGTAGAACAGCCTGCAGTGCTGGCCTCACTGCAAAGTTTGCTGGGAACATAGAACCTCAGACCTCTGCCCAGATTTATTGAATAAGAGTTTGCATTTTAATAGCATCTCTAGATGATTCAAATGCACTTTGAAGATTAGGAAGCTGTACCTCTTCATAACACCTCTCACAATTGTAATGGCATGATTGGAATCCATTTTTTGATGTTGCTCGCCTTCATATGTAGGTGAGCTCCATCAGGTAAAGGGCTTTTCTGTCATTTTTACTGCTTTATTCACAGTTCCTGGTACAGCACATTGCCCAGAATATTCACTCAGAAATAATTACTGAACAATCAACATATTTCATATATTTTGTATAAAACAGAAAAGTCTCATAAATCCAAATTATTACAACAGCCTCTTGCAGATGACCTACAGCTATAAAATTATTGAAATCTATATTTCTTACAAAGACTAAAAAGGGCAATTGTAGAATCTTACATAGAGAATAATAGTTTATGCCACATTCTGTTACATACAAAATATAAATCTGAACACTAACATGTATTAAAGTTTTAAAAGTTTGCAAAACTATAAAACAAATATACTATCAAATGACTGCACTTGAAAAATAAATAGATGCTAGTGAGTGCACACAAAAAAATGCATCTTTCAACATGGTGTTAGTTATGATGTTGAAACCAAAAAAAAGATTATTTTTTTCTTTTGGCAATACAATGAGAGGCAGCACTATTTTTTTTTTTTTTTTTTTTT
>NW_016804679.1:1229241-1243515 GCF_001698545.2 Rhinopithecus bieti
GAAAACCCCATCGTCTCAGCCCAAAATCTCCTTAAGTTGATAAGCAAATTCAGCAAAGTCTCTGGATACAAAATCAATGTGCAAAAATCACAAGCATTCCTATCCATCGATAATAGACAAACAGAGAGACAAACCATGAGTGAACTCCCATTCATAATAGCTAAAAACAGGATAAAATACCTAAGAATACAACGTGTAAGTGATATGAAGGACCTCTTCATGGATAACTAAAAACTGCTCAAGGAAATAAGAGCGGACACAAACAAATTGAAAAACATTCCATGCTCATGGATAGGAAGAATCAATATCATGAAAATGACCACACTTCCCAAAGTAATTTACAGATTCAATACTGTCCCCATCAAGCTACCACTTTCTTCACAGAATTAGAATAAGCTACTTAAAATTTCATATGGAACCAAACACAGCCTATATAGACAAACAGTCCTAGGCAAAAAGAACAAAGCTGGAGGCATCATGCTACCTGACTTTATGCTAAAGGCTACAGTAACCAAAACAGCATGGTATTGGCACCAAAACAGATATAGAGACCAGTGGAAAAGAACAGATACCTCAGAAATAATGCCACATATCTACAACCATCTGATCTTTGACAAACCTGACAAAAACAAGCAATGGGGAAAGGATTCTCTATTTAATAAATGGTGTGGGGAAAGCTGGCTAGCCATATGCAGAAAACTGAAACTAGATCCCTTCCGTACACCTTATACAGAAATTAACTCAATATGAATTAAAGATTTAAATGTAAGACCAAAAAACATTAAAAAAAACTTAGAAAAAACCCTAGGCAATAACATTCAGGACATAGGCATGTACAAAGACTTCATGACTAAAACACCAAAAGCAATAGCAACAAAAGCCAAAATTGAAAAAAATGGGATCTAATTAAAGAGCTTCTGCACAACAAAAGAAACTATCACCACAGCAAACAGGAAACTTACAGAATGGGAGAAATTTGTTGCAATATATCCATCTGACAAAGGGCTAATACCAAGAATCTACAAGGAACTTAAACAAATTTACAAGAAAAAAACTCCACCAAAAAGTGGGTGGAGTATGTGAACAGACCCTTCTCAAAGGAAGGTATTACGCAGCGAACAAACGTGATAAAAAGTTCATCATCACTGGTCATTAGCGAAATGCAAATCAAAACCACAGTGAGATGCCATTTCATGCCAGTTAGAATGGTGATCATTAAAAATTCAGGAAACAACAAATAGAAATGCTTTTACACTGTTGGTGGGTTTGTAAGTTAGTTCAACCATTGTGAAAAACAGTATAGCGATTCCTCAGGGATCTAGAACCAGAAATACCATTTGACCCCGCAATCCCATTACTGGGTATATACCCAAAGGATTATAAATCATTCTACTATAAAGATACATGCATACATATGTTTATTGCAGTGCTATTCACAATAGCAAAGGCTTAGAACCAACCCAAATGCCCATCAATGATAGACTGGATAAAGAAAATGTAGCACATACACACCATGGATTACTATGCAGTCATAAAAAAGGATGAGTTCCTGTCCTTTGCAGGAACATCAATGAACCTGGAAACCACCATCCTCAGCGAACTAATAGAGGACGAGAAAACCAAACACCACACATTCTCACTCATAATTGGGAGTTGAACAATGAGATCACATGGACACAGGGAGGTGAATATCATACACTGGCGCCTGTCAGGGGATGGGGGTCTAGGGAAGGGAGAGCATTAGAAGAAATACCTAATGTAGGTGATGGGTTGATGGGTGCAGCAAACTACCATGGCACGTGTATACCTATGTAACAAACCTGCACGTTCTGCACATATATCTCAAAATTTAAAGTTTAAAATATTAAGCAATAACTATTTCAGATACTATTAAAAGCATATCTAGTGGACTAAAACAAGATGAATTTCCTCTCTAAGAGTATTGTTGTTACTAAATCAAAACTTCTTGAACAGTGTACAAGTTGGGGTTGGTATTTCTTCCATGTTCTCTCCAGCTGGGTATGACATGAATTTTTTAAAATGTTCTGAGTCAGTGACAATTAACTAACCAATCAACTTTGATCTAATCAGACACTATCTTTGCATGAACCCATCAATTGTGTTTGATTTTGTTTCTCTCAGAAAATATTGGTGATTTTTCTTTCATATTGTATATATTTTTTAGATTACTGGGTGATTCAACTTCTGAATCACTGGCCTGGAACCTTGATTAAAATCTTGCCATTTCCTGCTTGACTCAAAAGTCTTTCTCAGTTTATAACAGAAACCTAGAAATGAGAAGTCCTAAGTGAAATACATTTCATAATTGGAATTTTTGACAAATTGCAGTCAAGAGAATATCCCTTCTTGAAACTTCCAGAGACCTCCTTCAGGTTGCACAGCTCCTGATTGAGCAATGATGGAATTGCTTCCTTTCTTAGAGAAAGTGGGAACCAAAAAAAGGCCTAGCTTGTCAGAGTAACAGGCATCAAGTCTCTAGGTCAGCACCTGTAATATCAATGAAGTAAATTTGAAATTCTGAGTTTCCCTGCTAACTGAAAATTCTGCTTTTCTTTTTAAAGTGAAATATACTATGTCAGCATGTTTGTGTCATTTTTATGCAAACATTGAAGGGAAATCATCACACAATATGTCTTTCATTGTCATTTTATAATTCTCAGAATAATGTGGAACACACCTTACAAATATCCAAAGTCAGGGATTTCTAAGCCATTTTATATTCTGTCTTATGCTATTTTCCATCCTTTCCTTTCACAGGCAGTCATTCTAATATTGAGTTTAGTAGCTGTAGCAGCAAAGTGTTATTTCCAGCTATGACTTACTGTCTGTTGCTTTAAATACTGAATTTATCTTGGTAATCTCTACAGAAAATTGAAATATGGATATAAATCATTTTAGTAGGTATGCATAACTAAGAAATTGTCTACAGAAGAAAAAATATATAATTACATCAAATGCATGACTCCCATATTTTGCCAAGCCCACTTGGTTTCTTTCACTGTTTCCCTTGATCTGGTTAATTGTTCTGCAATATGTTTCATTTTGTACGGTTAAGAAGCTAGAAAAATATGGCTTTGCCCTACATTAGACAGATTAATTTGGCTAAAGTGAAATTATTGTTATCTTGTTTGATATGTGCTGCTTCAATATAGAAATGATTTTAATGGTCCACTGAAACTTTTAAGGAATCTGGTAGTGGAGCTCCCACTCATGTTCAACCAATATGGCAGGTCACACCAATCTATTGAGCTTGGCTATTGAAACGCTCTTTTAAAAATGATCTAAATAATACCTGCATTTTATTATAAAAAGAAAGCATTTATTCTTACAAATAGGACATCTAAAATGCATTCACTTTGGCAGCAATGCTGCACTCAGGTATAATAAAATTGATGAGCCCATATAATAAAATTTATGAAACCAGAGTGAATTCAATTTATTTGAATATGCTCAGTTATGTTTTTGTTTATTCCCATAGCAGATGTTTAATTTACAAACCAGGCAATTACGACAGCTCTTCCAAACAAATAAGAGCAGATTAGTCAAACGTTCACATCAATTTTTATGTTTATCATTAGTTTTATGAGGTGTCATGAATATTCAATGGTAAGAAAAACTATCATTATGGTACCTGGAAAACCTCAAAATGATGTTTTGCATCTCTAAATGCTATTTCTCCTTTTTTAATAAAGCTATTAGTGTGTGTTGTCTCTTATTATAAGTTGTGCTTATGGGTTGTAATAGAAAAAAAGTACTCATTCTCTCTAGAGATCTGATACATTCTAATCAATGCACTGATGGCATTTCTGTGGAAAGTATATTGGTGATCATATTTTTATTTTTGCTAAAGTTTGTATATTTGGAAAATTTAACATGAATGTTTTTTCTTTGATTTTATAAATTTTAATTTTACTTCAAAATAACTCACCTTGCACTTATTTCTGTGATTAATATGCTTCCTTTTCTTATAAAAATTTTTTATTATACCAAAGGAAAGTTTTGCTTTTCCAGACATTGGACTTGTGGCTCTTAGATAGGAAATCTTAACATGAAGCCATTTATGAAGGAAGATTCCACACAGCAGTTTTATTTTTCTTTTTGGTGTTTAATTGTTGAAATAAAAAGTCTATAGCTCCATTATGAGTCAGTAAAGCTACACGGCATCACCCATAAACAAGGAAGAAATATTTTCCTGGCTGTTTTGGATAGATTGCATTTTGGCAAGCTCTGCCCTAAAAGTTGTGAAATGTCCTCAATATCCTTTGAGTCCCACAATGCATTTTCCCCAGTCCATTGTAATGGCAGGTTTCATATCATTAATCAGCATTCAGAGTGAAAAGAAAATTAGGTGATCAATGTGTTAAAATAGCTCTGATGGGATAGCTTCAATAAAAATATTTGCAACATACCAAATGCTGAAACAGAACCTGGTGCAAACATGTTTTTATTATGAAAGAAATTTCAACGATCACATCATAAATTTTGGTGTTCTTATATGTTTGTTTTCTTCACTGGCATATTTTTTTTTTTTTAGTAGAAGCAAAATATCATCTGCCTCTTTGTCATTAGTTATAATATAAACCTCTCAGGAATGTTAACTTTAAAAATAACTTTATACACACACACACACACACACTATCTATCTATCTGTCTATCTATCCATCCACACACACATACAGATACACATACATATACACACACACAAACATATACTTTGATATATAACGTGTGTCTATGTATATATATGATTTTTATGTTTTGAATTTGAATATGGGACAGGTAAGAGAGTTTGAGGATGTCAAAGTCGATATCAGTTTAATGTATAGACACCTATTGGATTCTCACTGAAATTTCTAAATTTTGTTATTGAGTGCAAAACTGAATCTGAATTTGGGTTTCATGTTTCTATAATGTGTATATGCAAACAATGTCATTCTAAGGAAGAAATAGGAGGAGGAAAGCTAAGAGACCACAGATACATAGACAGAAAGCACCATTGATAAATAATTGCACACAAGTACAACTGACCCTTGAACAATGTGGGGGTTAGAGACACTGATACCCTGCACAGTCAAAAATTCACGTATAACTTTTGACTTCCCAGCAAACTAACTACTACAAGCCTACTGTTGACTAGAAACCTTACCAATAATATAAGCAGTCAATACATATTTTATAATGTATTTTGATAACACATTCTGGATAATACATATTTTGTATAAGTATTATATACTGTATTCTTACAACAAAGTAAGAGAGAGAAAAAGTATTAAGATCATAAGGAAAAAAATGTGTATTTACATTCATTAAGTTGAAACAGGTCATTATACAGGTCTTAATCCTCAATTTTTTATGTTGAGTAGCCTGAGGAGGAGGGGAAGGAGGAAGATTGGTTGGTTTTGTAGTATGAGGGGTGGCAAAGGCAAAAGAAAATTCATGTATAAGTAGACCCATACAGGTCAAACCCAAGTTGCTCAAGAGTCAGCTATTGGATCATGGAGGACGTGGGCAGGACTAGATTGCCGCTCCAGACAGAGCAGCATCTGGAGACTTGCACTGTGAATATCAGCTCCAGATAGACTTCAAGAACAAACCAGCAATCCCGAGAGGACCCACAGACCCTCTGAAGGAAGTGGTCTGCTCCTGTAGGACCTGGAAGATGCCCCAAATACTAGGGGTGCCCCAACTGCAGAAGTGGGAAAGGGAGACCCTCCTGTTCCAAACACACACCACCACTGGAGAAGCTGAAGGTCTGTTTGCAGGAGAAGTTTCTGACTTGACCTGGCGCTGAGTCAAGTTAGAGAGCTGAGTGAAATACAAGGGTAGAGGAAACAGGAGTAAGGCCCTGGGAGCTCGCTGGGTCCCCAAGCAGCCCATTCCTGCCTGGCACCACAAGGATCCATTGGGAGGGTGGCTAGAGGAGCAAGGGGTAAAAGTCCACAGGGAGAAGGAATTCTCTAGCCAAACATTGTAACAATTTGAATGGGGGAAGAAGCCTCCGGACCAGAACTCCGGGTGGGGCGGAGGGGAGAGGTGGGTCGTGAATCAGGTGTGCAGACTTCGCAGGTCGGGGAAGAAGTAAAACTCTTTTCTTTGGCAACTGGGAGGCAGATAGCCTCGGGCAAGTTTTCAAGCCCTTCTCACTTTTCACCTGGAAATGGACTTAGAGATGTTGATGGGGGTACAGTGGGAGTGAGACTGTCCCTTCGATTCGCATGGATGCTGAGTGAGGCCTATGACTGCTGGCTTTCCCCAACTTCTCTGACAACATGCATGACTCAGCAGTGGCAGCCATAATCCTCCTAGGTACACAACTCCAGTGACCTGAGAATCTCACCCCCATCCCCCTCAGCAGCCACAACAAGACCTGCCCAAGGAGAGTCTGAGCTCAGAAATGCCTAGCCCCACCCCTACATGTTGGTTCCTCTCTATCCATCCTGGTTGTGGAAGACAAAGGGCATAGAATCATGGGAGTTCGAGGGCCCTGCCCACCACCAGTCCCTCACCACACTATTACAGCTGATGCTTTCTGCAAAGCGCCACCTCTTAGCAGGAGGCCAACCAGTACAAAAGTAGAGCATTAAGCCACCAAAGCTTTGGACCCTCACGGAGTCCAGTGTACCCTCTGCCACCTCCACCAGAACAGGCACTGGTATCCACACCTGAGAGACCCATAGACGGTTCATACCACAGGACTATGTGTAGACAACCCCCAGAGCCCCATAGACTTGCTGGGTGGCTAGACCCAGAAGAGAGATGACAGTCACTGCAGTTTGGCTCACAAAAGCCACATCCATTAGAAAAGGGGGAGAGTACTACATCAAAGGAATACCCCGTGGGACAAAATAATCCGAGCAACAGTCTTTCAGCCCTAGACATCTCCTCCGACAGAGCCTACCCAAATGAGAAGGAACCAGAAAACCAACACTGATAATATGACAAAACAAGGCTCTTCCACAACCCCCCAAAAATCACACTAGTTCACCAGCAATGGATCCAAATCAAGAAGAAATCCCTGATTTACCTGAAAAAAAAATTCAGGAGGTTAGTTATTAAGCTAATCAGGGAGACCCCAGAGAAAGATGAAGCCCAATGAAAGAAAATCCAAAAAACAGTACAAGAAGTGAAGGGAGAAAATTCAGTGAAATAGATAGCTTAAAGGAAAAATAAAAAATTCAGGAAACTTTGGACACGCTTTTAGAAATGTGAAATGCTCTGGAAGGTCTCAGCATAGAATTGAACAAGTAGAAGAAAGAAAGTCAGAGCTCAAAGACACAGTCTTCAAATTAACCTAATCTGACAGAGACCAAGAAAAAATATGAAAATATGAACAAAGCCTCCAAGAAGTCCATGGTTATGTTAAATGACCAAATATGAGAATAATCAGCCTTTGTGAGGAAGAAGAGAACTCTAAAAGCTTGGAAAACGTATTTGGGGGAATAATTGAGGAAAACTTCCCCAGCCTAGCTAGAGACCTAGACATGCAAATACAAGAAGCACAAAGGACACCTGGGAAATTCATCACAAAATAAACCTTCACCTAGGCACATTGTTATCAGGTTAGAATGTTATCAATGTTAAAATGAAAGAATCAAGAGCTGTGAGAGAGAAGCACCAGGTAACCTATAAAGGAAAACCTATCAGATTAACACCAGATCTCTCAGCAGAAACCATAAAAACTAGAAGGAGTTGGGGCCCTATCTTCAGCTTCCTCAAACAAAACAATTATCACCCAAGAATTTTGCATCCAGCGAAACTAAACATCACATATGAAGGAAAGACACAGTCATTTTCAGACAAAGAAATGCTGAGAGAATTCACCATTACCAAGCCTCAACTACAAGAGCTGCTAAATGGAGCTGTAAATTGTGAAACAAATCCTGGAAACACATCAAAACAGAACCTCTTTAAAGCATAAATCTCACAGGACCTATAAAACAAAATACAAGCTAAAAGCAAAAGCAAACAACAACAACAAAAAAAAATCCCAGAGTACTCAGGCAACAAAGAGCTTGATGAATGCAATGGTACTTCACATTTCAATGCTAACATCGAATGTAAAAGGCCTAAATGCTCCACTTGGAAGATGCAGAACCATGGGATGAATAAGAACTCACCAACCAACTATCTGCTGCCTTAAGGAGACTCATAGTATATAAAGACTCACATAAACTTAAAGGCTGGAAAAAGACATTTTATGCAAATGGACACCAAAAGCAAGCAGGTGTTTGATATTCGTATATCAAACAAAACAAACTTTAAAGCAACAGTGGTTAAAAGAGACAAAGGGGGACATTATATAATGGTAAAAGACCTTTACAACAGGAAAGTATCACAATCCTAAACACATATGCATCTAACACTAGAGCTCCCAAATTTGTAAAACAATTACTACCTGACCTAAGAAATGAGATAGGCAGCAACACAATAATAATGGGGGGCTTCAATACTCCACTGACAGCACTAGACAAGTCATCAAGACAGAATGTCAACAAAGAAACAATGAATTTAAACTACACCTTGGAACAAATGAACTTAACAGATGTATACAGAATGTTTCATCTAATAACTGCAGAATACACATTCTATTCATCAGTGCATGTAACTTTCTCTAAGATAGACCATATGACAGATCATAAAACAAGCCTCAATAAACTTTTAAAAAATCAAATTATATCAAGCATTTTCTCAGACCACAGTGGAAGAAAACTGGAAATCAACTCCAGAAGGAAACTTCAGAACCATGCAAATACATGGAAATTAAATAACCTGCTCCTGAATGAGCATTGGGTCAAAACCAAATCAAGATGAAAATTAAAAAATTATTTGACTTGAATGACAATAATGACACAACCTATCAAAACCTCTGGGATACAGCAAATATGGTGCTAAGAGGAAAGTTCATAGCCCTAAATGCCTACATCAAAAAGTCCAAAAGAGCACAAACAATCTAAGGCCACATCTCAAGGAAGTAGAGAAACAAGAACAAACCAAACCCAAACCCAGTAGAAGAAAGTAAATAACCAAGATCAGAGCAGAGCTAAATAAAATTGAAATAAACAAAAAGTTACAAAAGATAAATGAAACAAAAAGCTGTTTATTTGAAAAGATAAATAAAATTGATAGACCATTAGCAAGATTAAGCAAGCAAGAAAGAGAAAATCCGAATAACCTCACTAAGAAAACAAGAGTTATTACTACTGACACCACTGAAATACGAAAGATCATTAAAGGCTATTATGAACACTTTTATGCACATAAACTAGAAAACCTAGAACACATGGATAAAATCCTGGAAAAATACAACTCTCCTAGCTTAAAAAAGGGAAGAATTAGATGCCCTGAACAGACCACAAATAAGCACCAAGATTGAAAAGGTAATTGAAAAATTACCAAAAGGAAAAGTCCAGCACCAGATGGATTCACAACAGACACTCGAAGTAGAGTTCCTACCAATCTTTCTGACACTATTCCACAAGATAGAGAAAGAAGGATCCCTCCTTAACTCGTTCTATAAAGCCAGCTTCACTCTAATACCAAAACTAGGAAAGGACACAACCAAAAATGAAAACTACAGACCAATATCATTGATGAACTTAGATGCTAAAATCCTTAACAAAATACTGAATACTAACTGAATCCAACAACATATCAAAAAGACAGCTCACCAGGATCAAGTGTGTTTCATACTAGGGATGCAGGGATGGTTTAACATACACAAGTCAATAAATGTGATAAGCCACATAAACAGAAATAAAAACAAAAATCACATGATCATCTCAATAGATGAAAATAATTCGACAAATCCAGCTTCCCTTCATGATTAAAACTCTCAACAAAATAAGCATACAAGGGACATACCTTAATGTAATAAAAGCCATGTATGACAAACAACCACCAACATAATACTGAATGGGGAAAAGTCAAAAGCATTCCCTGTGAGAATTGAACAAGACAAGATGCCCACTCTCACCACTCCTCTTCAACATAGTACTGGAAATCCTAGCCAGAGCAATCAGACCAGAGAAAGAAATAATGGGCATTCAAATCAGTGAAGAGAAAGTCAAAGTGTAACTATTTGCTGATGATATGATTGCTTACCTTGAAAACTCTAAGGACTCCTCTAGAAAGCTCCTAGAACTGATAAAAGAATTCAGCAAAGTTTCTGGATGCAAGATTAATATACACAAATCAATAGCTCTTCTATCAACAGTGACCAAGTGGAGAATCAAATCAAGAACTCAACCCCTTTTTGCAATAGCTACAAAAAATTAAAATAGCAATATACCTAACCAAAGAATCCAGAGACCTTTACAGATAAAACTATAAAACACTGCTGAAAGAAATCATAGATGACATGAGCAAATGGAAACATATCCTATGCTCATGGATGGGTAGAATCAATATTGTGAAAATGACCATTCTGCCAAAAGCAATCTACAAATTCAATGAAATCCCCATTAAAATGCCACCATCATTCTTCACAGAATTAGAAAAAACAATTCTAAAATTCATAAGGAGCCTAAAAAGAGCCTGCAGAGTCAAAGCAAGACTAAGCAAAAAGGACAAATCTTGAGGCATCACACTACCTGATTTCAAACTATACTATAAGGCCATAGTCACCAAAACAGCATGATATTGGTATAAAAATAGGCGCATAGGCCAGTGTAACAGAATAGGGAACTCAGAAATAAACCCAAATACTAACAGCCTATTGATCTTCAACAAAGCAACCGAAAACATAAAGTGGGGAAAGGACATCCTTTTCAACAAACAGCCCTGGGATAATTGGCTAGTCACATGTAGGAGAATAAAACTGGATCCTCACCTCTCACCTTATACAAAAATCAACTCAAGATGGATTAACGACTTAAACCCAGACCTGAAACTATAAAAATTCTACAAGATAACATCCCTTCTAGACATTGGCTTAGGCAAGGATTTCATGACCAACCACCCAAAAGCAAATGCGATAAAAACAAAAATAAATAGCTGGGATCTAAATAAACTAAATAGCTTTTGCACGGCAAAAGGATTAGACAGCAGAGTAAACAGACAACCCAAAAACTAGGAGAAAATCTTCACAATCTATACATCTGAGAAAGGAGTAATATCCAGAATCGACAACAAACTCGAACAAATCAGTAAGAGAAAAACAATCCCATCAAAAAGTGGGCTAAGGATATGAATAGACAATTCTCAAAAGAAGATCTACAAATAGCCAACAAACATATGAACACATGCTCAACATCGCTAATGATCAAGGAAATGCAAATCAAAACCACAATGTGATACCACCTTACTCCTGCAAGAAAGGCCATAATCAAAAAGTCAAAAAACAGTAGATGTTGGCATGAATGTGGTGAACAGGGAACATGTCTACACTGCTGGTGGGAATGTAAACTAGTACAGCCACTATGGAATATGGAAAACGGTGTGGAGTTTCTTAAAGAACTAAATGTAGAACTACGTTTTGATCCAGCAATCCCACTACTGGGTATCTACCCAGAGGAAAAGAAGTCATTATTTGTAAAAGACACTTGCACATTCATGTTTACAGCAGCACAATTCACCATTGCAAAATTGTGGAACCAACCTAAACCCCCATCAGTCAACAAGTGGGTAAAGAAACTGTGGTACATGTGTACAAAGGAGTACTTTGCAGCCATAAAAAGGAATGATTTAGCAGCATTTTTAGTGACCTGGATAAGATTAGAGACTATTATTCTAAGTGAAGTAATGCAGGAATGGAAAACCAAACATTGTATGTTCTCACTTATACGTGGGAACAAAGCAATGAGGACACAAAGGCATAACAATGATACAATGGACTTTGGGGACTTCAGGGGAAGAGCGGGAGGATTGAGAAGGATAAAAGAAGACAAATATGGTGCAGTGTATACTGCTCGGGGGATGGGTGCACCAAAGTCTCACAAATCATCACTACAGAACTTACTCATGTAACCAAATACCACCTGTATGCCAATAACTTATGCAAAAATAAAATAAAAAAGAATCAACTGTTCATTGATAGCCAATATTCTCCTGGGAATCTAGGAAACACAGAAAATGATACACCACGGGTCTTTAGATTACAAAGATTTACAAAGTCTGAATTGTTCATGGTCTTTGCTTTCTTATAACAGACCTACAGGTTTTTAAATTGAAGGCTGGTAAAATTACCTAGTAATTATTCACATCAGTCTGCTGTAAAGAACATAATTACGTCTGTAAACGATAAATGATGTTCTTTATTCTGCAAGTTCAAGTCATGAAGTTCCCATTTACAATAGCTAGACACAAAATTTACGTAAGTATTTTCTTTGTCCCTTTGCATGGATGTCATAGTTTGCCTCTCACTTCTTTAGACCTATATGCATATTTCATCATATTTCTGGGATGGCAAATATTGGAAAATTTTCTGTAGGACCAAAACATGACTTCTGTGAAAACATGCAAAGCAAAATTCCATATCTTTTTAGGGTTTCCATATTAATTCTAGGTCAGAATACTTAAGTGTACTACAAAATATGTAAACTTGGACTTATGAACACTAAAGTTCTTATAAATGAAGTAAGGAAATTTGTTTTCCTAATCCATTGATCATAATTTCCAAGTTGGATGTCTCAATTGTTAGATATTTAGTGTTTCAAAATATAAAAATGATCTAGGTGGAATTAATTTACTTGTTTTAGTACAGTAACATGTTTTAAACAAGGAAAATGTAGAATAAATGTATATAAAAACTTTTGCATACTGGAAGATATCAATATTTTTTATGCTTTACCAAAGACTGAAACTTTTTATGCAAAACTATTTTTTCTTTTCTTTATAAGGTAATATTTTAGCCCCTTTTCTTACATATGTGTCAAGGAAAAGACATGTCTCTGCATGTTTGTAATATTAGCTTATAACAGTTATTCACTGATATATTTTTAATATTGAAATGGTCAGCAGCAACAACCTTAGAGATACAAACTAGTAGGCTAGAAGGAACGTTGGATAGAAAATGTAGTTTTCAAGTCAAGTTATATAATTTCTCATTCTTTCATGTATTTAATATTCATTGAGTTACATTTATTCAACTAACTGTTTACTTCACAGTTAATATTTTCTAGGTAAGGGTATGTAAATGTAAATGCTCACCATACCTTAACATGCTCAGATCAGAGTCTCATGGGGGAAGTTGACTCACAATATGAAAACTAGGGAAGCAAAGTCCTGCGAATCCTGGCTGTGAAGTACGATGCAATACTGGATGTCTCTAATATATCTGTCAGTTTTTATTGTCAAAATTTCTAAAATTGACTCCACTTTGAATGATTAATTTTCAAAAGTGAAAAATATCAATAGTGTAATGATTAAAGACCACATTTAGTAATTATATACATTTACTTTTTAAAATATATGTGAATCCCCTTTTCAATATTATAAAATGTAGCTATTATGTTGTCCTAATGTCTTCAATAGTCAGTTATTACTTATTTGAGCTCATTAGATGTCAGAAATACACATATTTTCATTTTCAATTTGTGAAAATTAAAATTAAAGAAAAACACATGAAATCCAAAATGGAATAATCAAAATGAGATGTTTCTACTTTATATATATGTATAGGTATATCTACATATACATATATATATATTTAGTTACTGAATTTCTATAATGATGTTTTGGACTACATCTTCTCAGTGGAATGATGTAGAAAGCATAGTGAAATAAAAAATAACATGTTTGCTGTCAACGGTACTTTCAAAATACAGAATTGCTCTTTGTGCCCTCCTTTTCATATACTTTTGGCTTGATGTCTACTTCTCATTGATCCTCTATAAATTTGTTTCCTAAGCTGCCTTGCTCTTAACCCTGCCTTCAGCTTATGTAAATAAACAATGCATATATTTTAAAAGAATTATCTCAGCTAGTTCATTAACATTACGTTTCTCAACTTGACTCTTTAAAAGTCAAACAGCCACATGATATTGAAGTTGTAAGAGACTTCAGAGATCATCTGGACTAATTCTCTTCTAGAATGTCACTGGCAGACAGAAATCTCTTTTTTTCTGAAATAATTTGAGTGAAAAAGAATTCAGCTTTTCACTGATGGTCAACTCTAATTGCTAGAAAATGTTTCTTTTGCAATACTACATCTATTTTGGGAGAGAAAAAGACAGTAAGTCATATTTCCCTACTTCCCCTACTTCTAAATACTGAAGTTAATGAGGGACTTTTTTTTTTTTTTTTTTTTTTTTTTTT
>NW_016804679.1:1243520-1245702 GCF_001698545.2 Rhinopithecus bieti
TTTTTTTTTTTTTTTTTTTTTTTTTTTGCGAACACTATCAGGTTAGGAAGCCATATTTAAATGAGGTAAAATTCCATAGGAGTGCAGAGCTGACAGTGGCGGACCCCACATGGCCTCTACCTAAGGGCAGGGGATATCCTCTGGATTGAGTGCCACACAATAGTGACCTTAAACAGGATGGGAAGGGTTTACAGAATTGTTTGACGAAAAAGCATTTCAGTTAGAAGGAGTGAAGGGAATAGGCTTAGAACGGAAGAATAGGGTGTTGTTTAGAAATAATGAGACTGTATGGTCTTGTGTGGATGGGGGCAGCAAAAAAATACATGTGAAAACATATTAACATTAAAGAGGTCATAGATAATCACAATACTCACTAATAATTCTTGATTCTTATCTTTCCTTCCTTTCTCCCTCCTGCCACACCTATATTCTTCAAATTTTGAATAGTTTACTTTCAAGCACAGTGACCTTCAAGCTTTGTAATTGTGCAACTTAAATTATTATATGCTTCTATTTAGATATTTTATACATGTATTATGTAACAGGAATCTACCACATACTTGCTTGGCACATTATTTAACCTCCTCTTAAAGTGAGTTATTGTAAAAACACCCATTAAGTGTTATTGAAAGGATTAAGTAAAAATATATTTTTAAAAATCCATTCTCTTAGAACTGTGACTGGCACTGGTCACTACTATTTAAGCTTTAGGTATTATTAGTGATACTAGGGTTAGCAGTATTGTTGTTAATAGTAGTATTATTACTTGAATGAGTTATTCAATTTATAAAACAAAATTAAAAATATATAAACCAAAATGCTACATATTTAAAACAAACGAAAATGTTTCCACTGCTCTAGGAAATAAAGAAGTCATTAAAGATTATGATTAAAAGAACAACATGTTTTATGGTGTTTTTTCCTTTTCTAATTTGTTTTTGAGACAAAAGTACGTCCCATCCCTAAGGATGGTAATTCACAATATAAGGTTGACTGGCAAATTTACTTACTGACCCAACTAGATTTTAGGAGTCCTCAAACCCAAAGGAACAGTTCTGGACATGTTGTCTGTTTAAGGTCCAAACAGCCTGAATCAACATTCCTCTGAATCAGTTTTGGAGAGTTGACTCTCCTCCAACAAAACTGGGCAGCTCTGTGAATTGCCTTGTATAAGGGGTGTGTTCTCTTTTACCTTTTCTGTGAACTGAAAGGACCAACTCAGGGAATTGGCTTAGTTGTATAAGTTAATTTGGTTTTCTTTTTTGTTTTATTTATTATACTTTAAGTTCTAGGGTACATGTGTACAACATGCAGATTTGTTACATATGTATACATGTGCCATGTTGGTTTGCTGCATTCATCAACTCATCATTTACATTAGATATTTCTCCTAATGCTATTCCTCCCCAATCCTCCACCCCACGACAGACCCCGGTGTGTGATGTTCCCCACCCTGTGTCCAAGTGTTCTTATTGTTCAATTCCCACCTGTGAGTGAGAACGTGTGGTGTTTGGTTTTCTGTCCTTGAGATGGTTTGCTCAGAATGATGGTTTCTAGCTTCATCCATTTCCCTACAAAGGACATGAATTCATCCTTTTTTATGACTGTGTAGTATTCCATGGTGTATATGTGTGACGTTTTCTTAATCCAGTCTATCATTGATGGACATATGGGTTGGTTCCAAGTCTTTGCTATTGTGAATAGTGCCACAATAAATATACGTGTGCATGTGTCTTTATAGCAGCATGATTTATAATCCTTTGGGTATATATCCAATAATGGGATCACTGAGTCAAATGATATTTCTAGTTCTAGATCCTTGAGGAGTTGCCACACTGTCTTCCACAATGGTTGAACTAGTTTACACTCCCACCAACAGTGTAAAAGTGTTCCTATTTCTTCACATGCTCTCCAGCAATTTACTCATCTGACAAAGGACTAATATCCAGAATCTACAAAGAACTTAAACAAATTTACAAGAAAAAATCAAACAACCTCATCAAAAAGTGGGCAAAGGATATGAACAGACACTTCTCAAAAGAAGACATTTATGCAGCCAACAGACACATGAAAAAATGCTCATCATCACTCACCATCAGAGAAATGAAAATCAAAACCACAATGAGACACCATCTCACACCAGTTAGAATGGCGATCATTAAAAAGTCAGGAAACAACAGGT
>NW_016804679.1:1245756-1253381 GCF_001698545.2 Rhinopithecus bieti
CCTCAAACCCAAAGGAACAGTTCTGGACATGTTGTCTGTTTAAGGTCCAAACAGCCTGAATCAACATTCCTCTGAATCAGTTTTGGAGAGTTGACTCTCCTCCAACAAAACTGGGCAGCTCTGTGAATTGCCTTGTATAAGGGGTGTGTTCTCTTTTACCTTTTCTGTGAACTGAAAGGACCAACTCAGGGAATTGGCTTAGTTGTATAAGTTAATTTGGTTTTTCTTTTTTGTTTTTATTTATTATACTTTAAGTTCTAGGGTACATGTGTACAACATGCAGATTTGTTACATATGTATACATGTGCCATGTTGGTTTGCTGCATTCATCAACTCATCATTTACATTAGATATTTCTCCTAATGCTATTCCTCCCCAATCCTCCACCCCACGACAGACCCCGGTGTGTGATGTTCCCCACCCTGTGTCCAAGTGTTCTTATTGTTCAATTCCCACCTGTGAGTGAGAACGTGTGGTGTTTGGTTTTCTGTCCTTGAGATGGTTTGCTCAGAATGATGGTTTCTAGCTTCATCCATTTCCCTACAAAGGACATGAATTCATCCTTTTTTATGACTGTGTAGTATTCCATGGTGTATATGTGTGACGTTTTCTTAATCCAGTCTATCATTGATGGACATATGGGTTGGTTCCAAGTCTTTGCTATTGTGAATAGTGCCACAATAAATATACGTGTGCATGTGTCTTTATAGCAGCATGATTTATAATCCTTTGGGTATATATCCAATAATGGGATCACTGAGTCAAATGATATTTCTAGTTCTAGATCCTTGAGGAGTTGCCACACTGTCTTCCACAATGGTTGAACTAGTTTACACTCCCACCAACAGTGTAAAAGTGTTCCTATTTCTTCACATGCTCTCCAGCAATTTACTCATCTGACAAAGGACTAATATCCAGAATCTACAAAGAACTCAAACAAATTTACAAGAAAAAATCAAACAACCTCATCAAAAGTGGGCAAAGGATATGAACAGACACTTCTCAAAAGAAGACATTTATGCAGCCAACAGACACATGAAAAAATGCTCATCATCACTCACCATCAGAGAAATGAAAATCAAAACCACAATGAGACACCATCTCACACCAGTTAGAATGGCGATCATTAAAACGTCAGGAAACAGCAGGTTAATTTGCTTTTTCTAGAGAAAAATTCCCAATATCAAAGAAAAAACTGAGGTAAAAGTGAAATAAATCAACTTGCTGTAAAATAAGAATGTATTAGTTACACACCTAAACTGTTTAAACCTAAATCTTTACCCCTAGAAATGTAATTTGGAGCAGCTTAAGCTCTCTTTGTTTTTCTTTCTTCACTGATAAAATAAGGACAGAACCCACCTACCTCACAGTACAGTTCAACACTATTATTTCAGGTGATCTATGCAAAATGCTTAGAATAGTAGCTTGCACGTGCTGGTAATTATTTGCTCTTATATAGTTAGAACTATTCCCATACAATGTAAACATGTCTGATCTCTAAGTTTACTTTAGTTATTATGTAGATAATTTTTACAGTTGTGGTATGGTCAATGTGCACAGAAACAGAAACACATTTAATAACCATAAATCACAATCACCCAGTTATAAAGACTGATGATGGGTACTGCTAAATCAGCTCTGACCCTTGAGGTTTTGCAAGACACCTCCTATGTATTTATCCTTTTATCCAATGAGTATTTATTGTGTACCTGAGGTGTGCCAGGCATTGTGCATAGCCTGGGAATATGTGGTCAATAAACCATGGATTCTAGCAGGAATCCCAACAACACATGTCTCTAACTATTTAGACCACATCTTAAAGACCTATTATTACAATGTCTTGAAGGAAAGAGGAATATAACATAAGAAATGGATTTTTTAATGGTTTACTTTTAACCACTGCTTTAATAAATCTATTTAAAACAATAAAGGATTTTTTTGCTGTCATTGGTTGCTATATATTTGTCTTGTTCATTTATACATTAAATGATGTATAATGGAATTCACACACATGGAACATAACAGGCACTTATGAAATATTTGTTGAAAAAACGAATTAAGAACACTAAAATTGCCAGTGGTGTGCTGGGTAATGTTTCACAATGAGTTCTCTGGGAGAGGGGTTTACTTGTAGGATTTGCTGACCAATTTCTGATTTTTGTGGTATAAAATTGACCATGACAGATATCAAGCTACCAAGGTGACATCAATTGGCTCACATTTCTGAAAATTTATCAATCAACTGTCATAAACTGGTCTAAACAGCTCCAGCTAAAAATACATATATGATTTTGCTTCTGATTAAAAATCAAAATCAGAAACCATTATATTTGTACTGTCTCAATTTATAATTATAGAATACGTTTCTACAGTATTAGACACATTTTAACAAGTCTTAATTCAGAGTATCAAAATTGTTCTGAAAATTTAAACTTAATCCCCATAACAAACACTCAGGTATGTTCAGTAGCTTTACCTATTTTACAGATAAGGAAACTGAGGCACAGAGTGGTTAGGCAACTTTCTTTAGGTCACATAACTGGTGAATGGCAGAGACAAAATTCCAAACCCAGCAATTTGGCTCCAAAGCCTAAATTCATAATCATCATGCCATATTGCCTCTTAATGTTTCTTCTGCAACTTACACGGAATCATAAGGGTTTGATGATTGATCGGCCACTTGCTGCTTTAGCACCTTGATTGGTTTGTCTGTTTTAATGGAATACTGTAATAGGCAGGAGATTGCAAGTCAGGAGAAAAACAAGAGGTTGTAGAGCCTTTGGAGATTTAGCTCTGAAACTGTTGCAGTATTTATTTGTCTAGTGGAGAAGTCAGTTAAATATCTAGCAGTCTAGTAAAATATGTAAATTGCTGTTACCTATGGACAATACAGTTGTATCACAAGCTGAACAATTCCTCAACTGTACTTACCTAGGAACCAGAAGTCTCACACTAATTAAGAAAGTCTTTAACGTCTGTCTCTTAACACCTACATAATGAGAGGTGATAATAAATAACCTGCAATAATTGCTAAGAGCTAAATTTTAAATTTCCAAATGTACTCTTTCAGATTCTTTTATTTTTCGTTTAGCCTAAAGTGAACAATTAACTTTTCTGTGTATTAAATCTGCCCTCCATTTACAGCTTCTGCTTTTCTGTACCCAACTGATTTTTTGATCTGTGAACATTCAGAGATAATTTATTATCCATATGTTTATACAATGTTCATCAAACAAGAGACCTGGATACACTGGGGAAATACAGTAACTTGTGAATAAAATATACATGTTAGGCTTATCAGCTAGATTCCCCAGGGTGTTTCTCTTTCTAGCTGTAGAGTCTAATTATTACTACTGGTTAAATATTATTTCACTGCCTCAAATTAATCATTATAAAGCCTTTTTCCACATTAATAGCAACCTTGTAATGTAGAAGTCCCCCGCATACGATGCCAAAATCGATGAAACTTTCAAATAAAAATATCTGTAGTGTATTAGTTGTTGCTATTGCAGGAGCATCTAAATATTTACAATAGAATTCTTGTATGAGAAACTTTCTCAAGATTTCATCTGTAGCCAAAAGCAAATCAAATTTCTTGCACCATAGTTCTTCTGAATGCATCTACTACATCCTCTCTGATTCTTCTCCTTCATATGTAAGTGAGCAGAGTTTAGTGGAGTTGAGAAGGCAGCCACAGTCAGTCCATTTCCAGGTAAGGACACATGACATCTAAAACTAATATTCTAGAAGGGATGACAAAGTTAAATAAAGTCTGGATACAAATTCAGTACAAGTGAGTCAAAAGAATGATTCCAGGAGTAGGAGCCAAAAGCAACAGAATAGAAATACTAGAAATATAGAAAGACTGAGAAATAAAGAGAAGCACAGTAGATGCTTGGGTATCTGTGAGAGCCTTTTATTGTGGGGTAGCACATCCTTTAGAGGATACATGAGGTTCACGGAAAAGAGTTATTACTCAACAGACGCTATCCTCACATGAGAAAAGACTTGGAAAGGATAAAAGAGAATGGGATGTGGCTAATATACGTTAGTAATGAGATTACAGATGGAAAGGATAAAAGAGAATGGGATGTGGCTAATATATGTTGGTAATGAGATTGCAGATAGGAAGATGGTGAACTGAATTAATGTATTTGCCTTTCCTGCTGCAATGTCAATTCAAGCACCAAATAATATTCCTTGGAAGTTCAACAGCTGGAAATCTGATGGTCGTGCTTAGAGGATGTTTTTGGTGACCCACGTTTTCCTGGGATCCAGATAGAAAGAGCTAACAATCAACTTTAATTCACCTCAGGGCTATACAGAGAACTTGGTCCACTGTATTCCTCAGAGGATAGGAATATCATTTAAAAAGATAGGTTTATTTCCAGTATTTGGTTATGTCCAAGTGGATTAAAAATAGAATGATTAGAAATTTTCCATGTAAGTTATGTCAGCAAATCTTTATAAATGGGATAGAAGTGTGGGAGTGGTTTTAAAAGTTTTCTAAAGTTCTGCTGAAGAATGTAAGAGAGAAAAAAAGAAAATAAAATGTTCTAAAATATTTATAATTTTGAGGGTGGCCAGTGAGTGTAGAGGTAGGCTGACAAAGTTGAGTGACTGGCTGTCTTCCTCCATCTCTGTCAGATTTCTCTCTCTCTCAAGATATGTACTCATTGATGTGGCTTTAGGCTACAGATAGCAGAGGATTGTGGTAGGGATTAACCAGGGAATTTTTCTCTCTTCTAATTAACATTTATTTTTATCCCAGTCTCCCTCAAATTATTCCTGTTCTTTTCTATCTCTGGTTGCGTAAGTTTTATTCTCCTTTCAAAGTTCAGTTCCAATGCTATTAAAACTCTCTTATGGTAGCAAGGACACCAATAAGACCATGGGATTTCCTATATTTGTTTTGCTGTTTACTATCTTTATAATTTTAGAGGAGCTATTTAACCTCTATGTGCCTCAGTGTCTTCATGTGTGCTATGTGGATAATTATGAGTCAATGTGTGTAAGGTGCTTTGAAAGAGAGGCACCAAGAAGTCACTGAAGTGTGAGCTGTTAATATTACTATCATTATTAATTGCTATTATCTCATCTCCCCTCAGGAAATTAAGAGGAGAATTCATGTTTGATTCCCATCTTAAGCTTCTCAATCCATTGTAGAAAACTTGGGCTCAGAAAGACAGAAAACATTACAGGTGTTAGCTGGATGAAATTTTCCATATCCCTTAGGCTATATTCTCAACACATTAGACCACAGTCAGTGAAGAGCCCAGATATGAGCATGTGCCACGCAGGCATTTTATCCATTTATTACATTTTCTCTGAATATCTCAACATAAATTTGTGCATACAATCTTAAACTTAATTTTATTGTCTTGTATCTATTGTTTCAGATGTTAACAAGTTAAAAGTTTGTTTACATACGATTAGACTATTAGTAAAGATGTTAATTACAGTATCACATTTAATGAAAGAGATCTCACTGTTTTGAAAAGCGAGATTCCTTGAGGTAAGGTAATGGGTTTATAATTCCAAAGTTAAAAGACAGTGGAGATTGTGTTTAAAGTCAAGTCAGCCTGGCTATGGAGTGTTCACACAGAACTCCTGGTACAATCATACTGTCCCAAGACTGAAAACTCCCTGAGAACAGTGACCATGCCTTCTAGTGCATGACCTCACCAGGCAGAAGATGTTAGGCAATATTTGCTAATTAATCTTTTACTCCATGAATATTTAAAATGAGCATGATTAAATTTCCTGTTTATTAAAGCACTTTAAAATCTGAGGTGTATTTTACATGTGAATACCGAGCAGTGTATTTTGGTTGCCTTACTGTAAAATCAATTTTAATGTGTCTGGAATTGTTTAGATAATCCTGACAAAAGATAAAGAATAAAATTTATCTGAAGGTATCACCTTACACAAAACATATGGAGAAAAGCAATTTCTCTGAAATATGTCCCTTTCTCAACATCATCACCTTTAAAATAGAAAATGTTATCCAGGCTGGGCACGGTGGCTCACGCCTGTAATCCTAGCACTTTGGGAGGCCAAGGCAGGTGGATTGCCTGAGCTCAGGAGTTCGAGACCAGCCTGGACAACACGGTGAAACCCCGTCACTACTAAAATACAAAACTTAGCCAAGCGTGGTGGCATGCGCCTATAATCTCAGCTACTCAGGAGACTGAGGCAGGAGAATTGCTAGAATCCCGGAGGCAGAGGTTGCAGTGAGCCTAGATTATGCCACTATGCTCCAGCCTAGGTGACAGAGTGAGACTCCTTCTCTAAAAGAAATAAAATAAAATAAATGTTATCCAGTGCTTTTCAGTCTACCTGTCATCATTATTCCTCCAGACCTAGAAGCTGCCTGCAAATAAACTGCCTGCCACTCTGCAAGCAGCACCAGAGACACCCACTTGATGACAAAACAGAGCCAATGTTTCCTCTTCTTCAATATCTGATTCACCTGTTACCAGCGCAGCTCTCCTGTGGACTCACAGCCAGATGGTGTAGTACCAATACCCATCCACCTGCTGACTTTCTGTTGATGTCTTCTTGAGTCCTGTCTGTATGCCAGGTGATACTCACGCAGTGACAGCTCTCATCTCGTAGGTCTTGAGTCACTTGCTGTGTGTACTATTTAGCTGGCTGTCCTTAAATTTATCTAAGTGTACCGTGTGAGGCATAGAGATTATATTACGCCCAGATGAATCATTTAATTCCAGCATTCTTGAAACTTAATTGTGCATAACCATTGCTCTTGGCATTTTATTTGGATGTGATTCCCTTTTCAGCATTGGCTAAGAAAACGTGTTTGCACCCCTCAAGATTTACATGTCTCCTCCCAAAGAAAAGGAGCTGAAATTACTTATAACATGTATTTTCTGCAATTTTGCATAAATCCCTTGAGAATTACATTTCTCACAGATCTGCTTTCTGCCTATAATTTCAAATACAGTTACTACAGAGTTTATAGTTTTGCTGAAAAGGCTGATTTCCAAACCTCAATCTCTTTCCTAGAAATATTGTAAAGAGTAGTAGCAAAATGCTGCATTAATCACCAATCTGTATCATTACAATAAAATCAACACTCATTAGGTACTTACTATAAGCCAAAACTTGCATCTAATAATTTACATGCCTTATATCATCTAATTCAAATAGCAGCATTTAGTCAAGTACCCTTCTCATTTTATGAATTTAAAATAAACTTGGAAAATTTGCTCTGCTTATGCTGTGTCACTCAGCTGGTAAGTATCAAAGGTCATACACACAGGTTTCTCTACAAATGAAATATTTGCTCTTAGCCATTACACTGTAGTTGTCCAATATTGCTTTGGTGCTTTCTGTTCTATTGCTTTCATTAAAACATAGCTTATTAATGAGGAGAATCACTCTTTAAAATTACTGCAGTCTAAGATCCACGTAGACATTGGTTTTACAATATCTCTAGTGAAAATTTATTAAAAGGTAGTTAATTGAACATTTTACGTATGTGATCTACTTTCACCAATGAATTTGGAAAACGAATTGTTTTCATCCTTATTATTTTCAATTACCTAAACTCATCCATTATAAATTGCAAATGAAGTTGTTTTTAAATTTAATAATTACATATT
>NW_016804679.1:1254813-1279325 GCF_001698545.2 Rhinopithecus bieti
GAGAATTCATGTTTGATTCCCATCTTAAGCTTCTCAATCCATTGTAGAAAACTTGGGCTCAGAAAGACAGAAAACATTACAGGTGTTAGCTGGATGAAATTTTCCATATCCCTTAGGCTATATTCTCAACACATTAGACCACAGTCAGTGAAGAGCCCAGATATGAGCATGTGCCACGCAGGCATTTTATCCATTTATTACATTTTCTCTGAATATCTCAACATAAATTTGTGCATACAATCTTAAACTTAATTTTATTGTCTTGTATCTATTGTTTCAGATGTTAACAAGTTAAAAGTTTGTTTACATACGATTAGACTATTAGTAAAGATGTTAATTACAGTATCACATTTAATGAAAGAGATCTCACTGTTTTGAAAAAGCGAGATTCCTTGAGGTAAGGTAATGGGTTTATAATTCCAAAGTTAAAAGACAGTGGAGATTGTGTTTAAAGTCAAGTCAGCCTGGCTATGGAGTGTTCACACAGAACTCCTGGTACAATCATACTGTCCCAAGACTGAAAACTCCCTGAGAACAGTGACCATGCCTTCTAGTGCATGACCTCACCAGGCAGAAGATGTTAGGCAATATTTGCTAATTAATCTTTTACTCCATGAATATTTAAAAATGAGCATGATTAAATTTCCTGTTTATTAAAGCACTTTAAAATCTGAGGTGTATTTTTACATGTGAATACCGAGCAGTGTATTTTTGGTTGCCTTACTGTAAAAATCAATTTTAATGTGTCTGGAATTGTTTAGATAATCCTGACAAAAGATAAAGAATAAAATTTATCTGAAGGTATCACCTTACACAAAAACATATGGAGAAAAAGCAATTTCTCTGAAATATGTCCCTTTCTCAACATCATCACCTTTAAAATAGAAAAATGTTATCCAGGCTGGGCACGGTGGCTCACGCCTGTAATCCTAGCACTTTGGGAGGCCAAGGCAGGTGGATTGCCTGAGCTCAGGAGTTCGAGACCAGCCTGGACAACACGGTGAAACCCCGTCACTACTAAAATACAAAAACTTAGCCAAGCGTGGTGGCATGCGCCTATAATCTCAGCTACTCAGGAGACTGAGGCAGGAGAATTGCTAGAATCCCGGAGGCAGAGGTTGCAGTGAGCCTAGATTATGCCACTATGCTCCAGCCTAGGTGACAGAGTGAGACTCCTTCTCTAAAAGAAATAAAAATAAAAATAAATGTTATCCAGTGCTTTTCAGTCTACCTGTCATCATTATTCCTCCAGACCTAGAAGCTGCCTGCAAATAAACTGCCTGCCACTCTGCAAGCAGCACCAGAGACACCCACTTGATGACAAAACAGAGCCAATGTTTCCTCTTCTTCAATATCTGATTCACCTGTTACCAGCGCAGCTCTCCTGTGGACTCACAGCCAGATGGTGTAGTACCAATACCCATCCACCTGCTGACTTTCTGTTGATGTCTTCTTGAGTCCTGTCTGTATGCCAGGTGATACTCACGCAGTGACAGCTCTCATCTCGTAGGTCTTGAGTCACTTGCTGTGTGTACTATTTAGCTGGCTGTCCTTAAATTTATCTAAGTGTACCGTGTGAGGCATAGAGATTATATTACGCCCAGATGAATCATTTAATTCCAGCATTCTTGAAACTTAATTGTGCATAACCATTGCTCTTGGCATTTTTATTTGGATGTGATTCCCTTTTCAGCATTGGCTAAGAAAAACGTGTTTGCACCCCTCAAGATTTACATGTCTCCTCCCAAAGAAAAGGAGCTGAAATTACTTATAACATGTATTTTCTGCAATTTTGCATAAATCCCTTGAGAATTACATTTCTCACAGATCTGCTTTCTGCCTATAATTTCAAATACAGTTACTACAGAGTTTATAGTTTTGCTGAAAAGGCTGATTTCCAAACCTCAATCTCTTTCCTAGAAATATTGTAAAGAGTAGTAGCAAAATGCTGCATTAATCACCAATCTGTATCATTACAATAAAAATCAACACTCATTAGGTACTTACTATAAGCCAAAACTTGCATCTAATAATTTACATGCCTTATATCATCTAATTCAAATAGCAGCATTTAGTCAAGTACCCTTCTCATTTTATGAATTTAAAATAAACTTGGAAAATTTGCTCTGCTTATGCTGTGTCACTCAGCTGGTAAGTATCAAAGGTCATACACACAGGTTTCTCTACAAATGAAATATTTGCTCTTAGCCATTACACTGTAGTTGTCCAATATTGCTTTGGTGCTTTCTGTTCTATTGCTTTCATTAAAAACATAGCTTATTAATGAGGAGAATCACTCTTTAAAATTACTGCAGTCTAAGATCCACGTAGACATTGGTTTTACAATATCTCTAGTGAAAATTTATTAAAAGGTAGTTAATTGAACATTTTTACGTATGTGATCTACTTTCACCAATGAATTTGGAAAACGAATTGTTTTTCATCCTTATTATTTTCAATTACCTAAACTCATCCATTATAAATTGCAAATGAAGTTGTTTTTAAATTTAATAATTACATATTTATCTTTTCATTTCTGCTATATTCAAGAATGGCAATTGTGCCCCTAAAAGGGAATAAAAGAAATATAATAAACATGAATTTATTTTTTTATTTTATTATTATTATTATTATTATTATTATTATTTTGAGATGGAGTCTCACTCTGTCACCCCCAGGCTGGAGTGCAGTGGCACGATCTTGGCTCACTGTAACCTACACTTCCCGGTTTCACGCCATTCTCCTGCCTCAGCCTCCTGAGTAGCTGGGACTACGAGCACCCGCCACCACGCCTGGCTAATTTTTTGTATTTTCAGTAGAGATGAGGTTTCACCGTGTTAGCCAGGATGGTCTCAATCTCCTGATCTCGTAATCCGCCCACCCTGGCCTCCCAAAATGCTGAGAGTACAGGTGTGAGCCACCACGCCTGGCCAAAATATAAATTTATACATTATAATCTTTAAACTTTAAACCTAAAAAAACAAGATATTATAAAATGAAATGTCGATTATTTATAACATTGCCCTGATTTAAGAAGAAAAAAGTTAGCCTAACTCTGATAACATTACTTCTATAGATTTTTTTCTACAATATGCACATTTCAGATTCCATAGTGGCATGAAAGAATATTCCAAAAGAAATGAATCTAAAAAATGAAGAGCTGTTCTGGAGCAAAATGAGAATATGGCTTTATAGTCATACTATCTTCAAATTCAAATTTCTGATAAATTAAAAGATGCATTAGGAAAGGTGATTTTTTCATTAGATAATGCATAGGAAGTACATCACATAATCTCTTGATCACAGCTAGTATTTACTTTTTATTTTTTTCTTTTCCAAATATTAGTAAGTAATGAAAATACCCCTGACACATTTTATTTTAATTTTAGTTTTCTGGATATGTAGTAGGCATATTTATGGGGTGCATGAGATGTTAACATATAGGCATGCAATGCATAATAATCATATCATGAAGAATGGGGTATCCATCCCTTCAAGCATTTATCCTTCGTGTTACAAACAAACTGATTACATTTTAAAATGTGCAATTAAGTTATTATTTACTATAGTTACCCAGCTGTGCTATCACCCCTGAACCCTTTTATCCCTCTTCTCTGTTTTGGTTTGTTTGGTCTCATTCCTTAGCACTTGTCATCATATAATGTAATATATATTTTATTTATACATCTTGTTATTGTCTGTCTATCCGTTAGAATGAGGTCAGGGATTTTTTTGATTGAGTTATTTACTACTAGATTCCTAGTGTCCGGAACAATGCCTGATTCACCATAGATGGTCAATAAATACAAAATGAATGGATAATTTTGCGTGCTTTATAAGAACATACTCACTCCGGAGCAATACATTCAGAAATATATTTTTTAGTATTACATATGAAGAACAAGTCAGAATAAAAGAGTATGTTTGTATGGTTATAGATATGGTAAAATGCAGAACATGAATATGTAGAGACACAACTAACAATAAAAACTTCTGTGATATAAAAGCACTTTGAAACCAATTTGTATGTAAAAGCTATGCATGTAGCTGCTGAACGTAGTGGGCAGTTCACACAGATTCCCCAGTGCGTCACACTCTTCCCTTGTGAACCACAGGGAGCTATAGGGCATCAGCTGTTTTACCCAGCAAGTGTGAATCAACAACTCTTGGCTATAAGTCATATGCAGCTGAGATGTTTTCTTTTTAATTAAGGAATCTAAATTTAGTCTGCATGAGGTATAAGACAGTGATTCTATTTACAAAATTCTGAATGCCAGGAGCTATTATTCTAATCATCATCATCATCATCATCTTTACTGTAGCTTTTTAAGAGGAAAGGAGTTTTAAACATCATAAATGCCCCTCACTTCTTGAAAAGAAAGAAGATTAGTTCTGGTTTTCTCTTCTCTGGTTATTTCTAATTTATTCTTAGATCACCATCTAATCTAAATCTCCAACCTAATGAGCCTTTAAATGTATATGGAGGTTAAGAGTGTTGCTTTTGGAGAAAACAAAATTGCACTTGAATTCCAGCTCTGCTGCTTGCTTCCATGTAAAGCAACCATCTCTGGTGATTATTCTTTCTATAATAATCACTCTTTACTACCTTTCTGTGCCCCTAGAGCCTGAGCTCCATGGGCTGCCACACTTTGCTAACTTGCTTTCTGGATTGCCATTGGGTACAGCTGAAAGGAGCCACGTGATGACACTGGGAGTGTGAAAGAAGCAAGAGGTCAGTTACTATTCAGCCTGCTTCCGCCCAGCCTCACATCAGTCTGGCAGTAGCCAGCTTCCTCTCAGTCAGAACTCTTATCAGTATGGGTATCTCCCCTTCTCAGGCTCACAGGGGGCAGATTTCTTCTCCATGCTCTTTTCTGTATGAGATATGATGGCTTCCTGCTGTTGTTCCTGCCTGGGTGTTTGATCATCCCTTGTTAGTTCCCCTAACCCTGCCCATACTCTGTAAATACTCCCTTCTTTAGGGACTGACAGATACAGTAACAAAAACTGGAGTTTCTCTATCTGTAAACTGGAGACAATGTCTACCTTTTTGTTTGTTGTGATGATACAATGATATCACATATTTAAATTATCTAACATAGTACTTGGTATACATGAGATGATTTTGGTGGTGGCTGTGATAGTAGGGCTAGTAATAGTGATAATTGTTATTATCTACCTGTATTAGCAAGAATTTTCTCAGTTTTTGTTGGTATTGTATACATTATGAAGCACAGAACTCAGATGAGCAGGAGAAGATTTTAAATGAAAAGAAAGATAGCCCCATTTATAACTGTGCTTATAATAACAGTTTCTGTGGCAGAAACAACAAACACATATCTTTACTTCCAAGGAGGATTGTACTGCAATCTTATGTTCACAACATCAGAAAAGTACACTTTTGGGTTCAATGATCGTGCCTACACTTCTGGCTAACCACCACCCCAAATCTTTACTTTGGAAACTCTATGCACATATATACTATATCCGAAAACTGGACTACTGTGTGGGAAGGTGGACTATTTCTGGAAACTCAAATTGATGCTAGGGCTCTGAGTGCCATTCTGGCTATCATTATATCACAAGTCCTCAGCCTCAAGGACACAGAGATGATTACTCTCCATTGTAAGAATCCTACACCAAAGGTAGTGCAGCCCACACAATATGAACAGCTGAATCACAGAAATATGTTTCTTCTATACTTTATAAACTCTTCAATTTTCAGAATTTGAATTAATAAACTGATGTATTTTCACCAGAATCACTATTAAAAATGATGATCTATAATTCAGAGCAGTCAGAACATGCCTAGCACTGTGAACTTGAGTAGGGGAAGAAATTGCTGAGAATGATAATAAGTTTAAGGTTAATTTTCAAATTGGTATATTTTAGTCAACCAATCAACTAAACTTAGAAAATATTCATATGAAAAGAAGTCATCATTTAATATCAAATATATCATGAATTTGAATTAGAATGACATAAATTGAAATAGTGTCCTCATGAGAACTGATGTATTGGAAAAGAACAAAATTATAGATACAACATTAATCTAATAGATAAATGGATTAATAGGTAAGCAAAGTAAATAAGATGTTTAAATTAACCTTGACATATAGAAATAGAGTCAATTATCTTTCGAATCTCATAGCTTTATAAACAAAGATAATGGTTCAGTTTCACAGAAAAAGCTACTTGAAAAGAGTAATTGTAAAATTGGTTTTAAAATTCTTCCTTGGAGTCATGAAAGAAAGGGTATAGTTCAGAAAATTAACCTTTCTATATAAACAATCATTTATGGCCACATGAGACAAAATTTTCCACAATAATTTTAAATTTCTTACAGCTTTTGCCATAAACAGAGGAAAAGATCTGCTTGAAATATTAGCTCAATATAAAAGCCACATAACTTCAGCAGCAATATTCATTGAGTAAATTTGCATTTTCTCATCATAGGGCTGATTTTTCTTTTATTTGTTTGTCTGTTTTTTGCTTCCTCTCAGCCCCCAGAAAACATGCAGAGAAGGTTTAGACTTTTTAAAAAATCTTCCAGGAAGAAATGTTGTGGATAATGACAAGAGAAGAGGAGCAAAACTATATACTTGTTTGTCCAAGTATCCATAACTTGGGAAGTGACATGCTTAAAAACAACAACAACAACAACAAGCAAAGGAATTTAGAATAAAATTCACATAATTTTTCAGAAATGTAATTAAACTGAGCTTTTAATATTCTAAAATGCACATATTAGTAAAACAGCTGGGTCTTATTTCGGTGGGTGTCTATTTTAGAAATTCTTTGTGTTTAGTAATTTTCACTTTCTAAAATAACTCTAAAACTAATTATGCAGATAAAGGAGAAATCATGTCATGTGGCCAATATATAATATTACTTTTCTGTTTTTTAAAAAGGAATTTTAATGAACAAATGAATTTTGGCTATTCTAAAATAAAGCTGTGCTGAACAAAAAGTTCTTATAGTTGTAATTATAGTCATAGCTTTCAGAACTAGTTGTGTTTGGTGAGAGGTGAAGCTAAAATGTTTCTCTTGCTTTCACTTTCAGTTTTCTTGCCACATCTTTAAAAGAACAGTGGACATGTTCTGTATGTTCTGTTTCTCACAATGAATAAAGTGCAACTAGCTTATTTATTTTAAATGATTAACTTGAAAACTGGTTCAAGACCTATATATGTGTGCAGTTTATTTTCCAAAGAAATAATTAAGGTTAAGAAGACTTCCTAAGCTTACTAATTTCTTTTTTAGTGGGGTGCCAAAGTTATTTGTTCATGAAATTAAAAAATGCTTTAGATCATTTTCTTTTTCTTTTTCTTTTTTTTTTTTTTTTGAGACGGAGTCTCGCCGGCTGATTGCCCAAAACTGGAGTGCAGTGGCCGGATCTCAAGCTCACTGCAAGCTCCGCCTTTGGGTTCACGCCATTCCCTGGCCTCAAGCCTCCCGAGTAGCTGGGACTACAGGGCCCCGCCACCTCGCACCGGCTAAGTTTTTTGTATTTTTTTTCTAGGTTTCACCGGGTTAGCCAGGATGGTCTCGATCTCCTGACCTTGTGATCCGCCCGTCTCGGCCTCCCAAAGTGCTAGGATTACAGGCTTGAGCCACCGCGCCCGGCCTAGATCATTTTCAATGCATTTACTTCTTTAGCAAATGGGTTAAGCATAATATCACATATCTACTCGCTATTAATAATTTCTTCTTCAGGATAGAATTCGATCTTAGATTACAATTAGATTTTAGATTTTCAAACTTTCTACAAAGTTTGAAATACATTTTCTTGATCCTGTAGGATTTGCAGGAACACACTGACACTGAAGCAAGAAAATGTAATCCTAGAAAAACTGATAGAAAGTGACACTCCAACTGCTTCATTAATTTGAACTTACAACTGCAAAATAAGTTCATATAAAACTTCTTAACTTTTTTTAAAAACAAATGCCAGAAAGCAATACTTTTAAATATACACTAAATTGAAGTATGATATTTTGCTCAATATGGAAAAGATATGGTACTTGGAGTTTTAAATATTATCGAAATCTCTCTGTTTCTTATATAGATGGCATTTGAAAACTCCGACAAGGAGAAAATGTCAAAATTTCCTTTTCTAATCCATTACAGTACTGTGTGCTTCTTGGATGAAGCAGGTGTCTGGGGATGGGATTGGATGAGAGAATTTTACTGAATATGCTTATAAATCTTTTGAAATTTAAATTATGTGAATATATTATTAAAAGTCAAATTAAATTTTAAAAAAGCATTATTCATCTTTATTTTGTGAAAAAAGCAACTACATTGTCAATTTCAAATTAATAGACAAAATAGACTGCTAACTGGAACATTCTAGGGATATTTCTCGGTTTGTATTTGGGCTTGCTGAACTTAATAAGGATTAATGCTATGGCGGTTGAATAACAGGTCACTGTCTTTTCTTCTCCCTGATGAGGACAACTGCTAATACAAATCAAACAAACATTATACCCAGTCAACTCTCTGAGAAGGAAACAAACTCTATCTTTAAGTGAATTTAGATAACATCAAAGTCTGAGTCTCTTTACTGCTAAATTCAGATTTATCTCCTATTAACGAAGCCCATTAGCTACCCTGCTGCTTGTATGTTTTGTATCCTCTATGAATAAAGAACACAGCCTCATTTGCATATTAGAAGACCCTATCCTTAGTACACAGTCATGCCAGATGAAGACTAAACTGAAAAACATCAGCAAGTTGTCAGAAGTAGAGTTTCATACATCACAGAATGATAGGTATTAAAATAGTGCTTTTATTTTTTTGGCTAAGCACAGTGGCTCATGCTTGTACTCCCAGAACTTTGGGAGGCAGAGGAAGGAACGCTCGAGGCCAGGAGTTCAAGACCAGCTGGGCAATATAGAGAAACTTATGCTCTACAAAAATAAATAAATAAATAAATAAATAAATAAATAAATACGTGCTTTTGTAGGAAACATAAAATGTTTTCTGTATTTTATTTAATTAGTCTTTGCAACATGTTTGTGTAGAGGTAGGAGAATGTCTTCTTTATGGAAAAGGAAAAGAAACAAAGTGAAGTGTAGGAGGAGGAATTTACCAGAAAAAAAATTCCTTCTGCTCTATGTCGCTGGATGATTTTATTAGCATGATGCAACCTTTACTTGGAGTTGCAAATAGAGTGTTGTGAAGATGGATGCAAAGACTTGTCAAGGAGAATGATGATGGAGCTGTCCTGTGATTGACAAGGGTAGTGCTGTCTCATTTTTCTACACCTTTTTTTTTTTTTTTGAGACAGAGTTTTGCTCTGGTCGCCGCCCAGGCTGGAATGCAGTGGCATGATCTCAGCTCACTGCAACCTCCACCTCCTGGTTTCAAGCGATTATCCTGCCTCAGCCTCCTGAGTAGCTGGAATTATAGGTGCCTGCCACCATGCCTGGCTAATTTTTGTATTTTTAGTAGAGACGAGGTTTTGCCATCTTGGCCAGGCTGGTCTTGAGCTCCAGACCTCAGGTGATTCTCCCACCTCAGCCTCCCAAAGTGCTGGGATTACAGGTATGTGGTACCACACCTGGCCCATTTTTCTACACTTAAAAAATATGTTTTCTTCTTTTGGCTGTATTCCTCATCTCGGTGCTCACCCTAGGCAAAGTGCTTTTGAGGTTTTTTTTTTTCTTTTTCTTGTTAAATGCTGACTTTATTTTTCTTTATATCTATTGTTCTCTCAATGTGTTCTGCAGATCTCTGCAAGTATTTGAGACCCTTTCAAGTATTCTAAGGGCTTAGAACTAACTTAATAATAATAAGACATTATTTATCTTTTATACTGTGTTGACATTTGCACTGATGGTGCAAAAGTAATGGTGAATAAAAATGCTGACACGATAGCAGTAGCACCCAACTATACCAGTAATCATTGTATTCTTCTTTGCTATGCATTTGCAAGAAATTCAAGAAAAAAAAAAAAAAAAAAAAAAAAAAAAAAAAAAAAAAAAAAAAAAAAAAAAGCTAGTCACACTTAAGAAAATCCTTGGTGAAGCAGTACAAATTGTTAATGTTATTAAATATCTACCTTTAATTTTGCTGAGTCTCACATACTAGGGTCTGTGTGGCTAAGTGAGAAGTATATAAATAGTAATTCTGCTACAAACCAAAGTACTGTGGTTGTCTCCGGGAAAAGCACTTGTGTAATTGTTTGAGTTGTGAACTCATTACTTTCCTCTTAGACCACCATTTTTATTTGAAAGAACATTTGACAAACTATGATTATTCAGATTTAGGTATTTGCAGATATTTTCTTAAAAATGAATAAAATAGGCCGGGCGCGGTGGCTCAAGCCTGTAATCCCAGCACTTTGGGAGGCCGAGACTGGCGGATCACAAGGTCAGGAGATCGAGACCACCCTGGCTAATACGGTGAAACCCCGTCTCTACTAAAGAATACAAAAAACTGGCTGGGTGAGGTGGCGGGTGCCTGTAGTCCCAGCTACTCGGGAGGCTGAGGCAGGAGAATGGCATAAACCCGGGAGGCGGAGCTTGCAGTGAGCTGAGATCCGGCCACCGCACTCCAGCCTGGGCGACAGAGCCAGACTCCGTCTCAAAAAAAAAAAAAAAAAAAAAAAAAAAAAAAGAATAAAATAAAACTGCAATTTTAAGGAAAATAACTACTATACTTGTTACCAATGATGACATCTGATATTTCAAGTGAAAATTAGAATTTTGGAAACTTGTGACAAAACTGATGTTGACAGCCTCCCAATCCATAAAGCCTTTTTCTGATGGGATAGGTGCATGTGGTAACATTAACTAACAAATGCAATGATATTGTAAAATGATATGTGTCAAAATATGGAATATCTGCATAATTCAATGCATCAATATTTTCCAAATGATTAATAAATGATGTTACATATTCATGAATAGGTAAAAGATTCTTTCAAAGTCCAAGATAGATCAGTGGATTTTAATGTGACATATTGTAAAAAGCTTATTGACATGGTTTCAGATTCCAAATCACTTGTTAAATGTTGCTGTGTTACCAAAGAAGAATATCCATAATTATCTGAAAAACCTATGGACCCAGGGTGTTTGATGCCACTTTGCCAGCTGCAGAACTCTGTGGCTGTTGAGGTCCTTGCCCATGCCCTGCTTGGCTTTGGGTTCACTACTGGTGGTGCCCCACCCTCTTGGCTCAGCAGTCTGTGCCTGGCTTGCATTCTGTCCCAGATCCCAGGCTCACTGCAGGATCTGCACTCAGCCTGTGGCTGGGCCAGGTGTGCTTCAGCAGCCTGTTGTGTTACAGCTCATTCAGTCCCGCCACCGCACTCTGACCCATGGCTCCTGGGCTGACCCGGCCCTGCCACTGCTTCCTGTCACATAAAATGGACACACAGAAATGTTACAGCCTTTATTTGTTCCCACATTTAGCAGGTCCTGGGTTCTTGTCCTGTGTCCAATAAGAATGAGGTTACACTGACAACTGGAGGGTGAGCAGGGAAGAGAAGAGATTTTTTGAGCAATGAAACAACTCTTACTGAAGAGAGGGTCCCGAGTTAGGAAGGCCCCTTACCTGAATTTGGGTAGTCTCTGCCCCCCACCCTAAGGGTGGGTAGTCCTAAAGTGTGGCTGAGTCCAGGGATTTTATGGGCTCAGAATGGGGAAGTCCATGCTAACCAGTTTGTGAGTGTGCAAAAAAGGTTAAAAAATGGCCCCACATAAAGATGGGCATGACAGTGTAAAATACAAATTAGGGAAGGGTAGATACATGAAAAAGTAGGTGAAGAGTGGGGAGTGGGGATCAATAAGAGGCAAACGCATCAAACAGGAAGAGAGGTTTTCAATCTGGTCTTTGGATTTATTCGTGATTTGTAGCTTGGTTTTCTTGTTTAAAACTGTCTTAGGTTTGAAGGTTAGGTTTCGCTAGTGACCCATCCCAATCTGTCTAGGCATTTGACTGCCTCCTGCCAATATCACTACTAAAGTGCTCCTCCCTTTCCTGGCTACATTTGTATGAGGCTGCATTGCCTTTATACAGAACAAGTAAAACAACATTTCACCATGAAATGACTGCAAAAGCAGATAAGAGCCTGAGGCTCTTTTCTATTAATATAGACATTAAAGAATATTTACAAAATGCCTCCCACTACATTTTAGAAAGTATGTTTTAATATTTAATCTTTCATATTAATATATGTATGATAGTCTTATTTTAAATTTTACATAATGAAAACTTTTAGTTTTAATCTCTAAAATGATAAACATCACTATATATAAGCCACATAATCAAAGTTCTTTGGCATCCTCAATACTTTTTATGTATCTAAAGAGGTCTTGAAACCAAAATGTCTGAGAACTGCTATTGTGCAAAAACCCCAATTTACTATAGTGACAAGATTAATTACACTATTTATTGGAAAATATCTCTCAAATTCAGAATATCCTGATAATAAGTAAATTACTATACTTATTCGTCATTAACTGATAATGACCAAAACATCTCTAAAATTGTTTGCTTAAATTTAATGGAATGATATATTGCTTATTTCTTTGAAAAGTTAGACAAGAGAGCTCTAATAATAATCCAAGTAAATTAAATATGACTACCTTCCCAGATATCCTGATTAGTTTAACATTCTTTGGGGGTGTTATTTACAGTGTTACATTTCTGTGCTTTGTTACTGTTTTTTCTTCAGAGTTAGATGAAAATGCAATAGCTAATTTGCATGTTTGCATGTATTTACAGAACATGCTTTAAAACCTTAATGTCCAGTTTGCAAACTAAGAGAAAAAATTAATTAGTATAATTCATTATTGTACTAATTCATAATACTACATAATTCATAGTATAATAGTGATATTCATGGTCAATATTCTGGTACAAAATATTTAAGCTCTTTTAAAATTAACGGGTATGATACAATTTGAAATTGTGAGTACTAGACATGTATACAGAAGGACAGTGTAAAAAGTAGGTAAAGAGCTCAGATTAAAATACAGATGACTTTGCAAAGAGTGATGGTGGAAGTAGTAGGTAAACAAACAGAATGTAGAGGGGAACAAGATATTTTTTATCTGTCCTAGCTGTGCTGTTACACAATGTATATTGTGAACATTGACAACCCTAAGGAATGTGTCTGTGTTCTGTATATTTGTATATACATATGTATGTGCATTCTCTATACTTATGTATAAATACAAATATATATGTGGCATTCTCTATACCTCTATAAATATATATTTATATTCGATATACTCTGTATTGCATTTTATATTTCACTTAACAAATACTTAAGATTTTTCATAGTGACATTGATAGCTTTGGCAGTGTTTATGTCTCTGTAATACAATTTAAGTTCATGCAATTATTTTAAATTTATGATATATTTTGCTCTTATTATTTTATTAAAATGAATGAAAACCTTTAAAATGATTTTATTAGTGGAAATACAATTGAGACTATGGTACAAATTATTCTTCATGCCATAATCAGTGGATAGCCTCAATTAGGAATTCAGTTGATTTAAGCTGGTTGATTCATATCAGTTGTTGAAGAAAGAAGGAAAAAAGCAAGTGTTTAAAATGCTATGATATGTATACAGACATATATATATACAAATACAAATACATGCACAGTGTTATGTTTAGTCAATGATGAGACAGAATGGATTAATAATTAGCCAGGAAATACGCAGTGACCCAGATTCACAGATCTGTGGAAGTGTTTGCAGGGATGCAGCTTCACTACAGGTTTATTTTGAGAAGAAGGGTACTCTTCAATTTTTTGGGGGGAGGGATGGGGAAGCAAAACTTGTAAAAATATTTTAAACATTTTACCTCCCCTCCTAGTCCATTCTCCAGATAACTGCCAGTGATCTTTGAACCTGTAAAGTGGAACAAAATGGACTTTTCTACTACTGCAGTTGCACTCAGGCTAAAATTCAAAATCTGTGTTGTGGTATACAAAGGAAATGGCCTGTTTCCTTCCAACTACTCTGCTCTCACCTAGCATTATCTTCCCTCATTCACAATATACCTTCACAGAGGGACTATCTCAGTTCTCTGAATAGGCCATGCTTTTTGTTTGTTTGTTTTAATCTCAAAGCATTTACTCAAGCCAGTGCTTCTGTTGGAATCTCTCTCCTCATCTGGTTAATTTTTACTGATTGATAAATGTTTCCAACTCCCTTTCTCCTACACCAACACTGCCCCTCCTAGCCTAAATAATTTCCTTTTACATTGTGCTTCCTTAACTACCTGTAATTTTCTTTTATAGTACTTGTTGTACAATGCCAGTATATACATTATTTACATATAAAAGTATTGTTTAATATATGTCTTCACTTTGGTAAATGTTTAAATTTTATTTATCCTCAAGATCTAGAATCTCTCACGTAGTTATCTCAATCATTTGTTAAATGAATAGAAAAGTGAAAGTATAATCTATACTTAATTTCTTGCTCAACAATCTGAAAAATGTCCAATTTAATGTCCTGTATAATTACCATTGTTCCTTTTTTCCCAGCATGTAAATGTAATCTGTCATCTTTTGAGTTCAGTAATAAAAACATTGTCTTTGTGTTTTGCATGCCTTTTTAAAAAACAGCCTTATTTAGATATCACGTATAAATTGTACCCACTTAAAGTATATTAATTACTAGTTTTTAGCATATTTACAGATTTCTACCGCCACCACCGCAATCTAATTTTGCAACATTTTTATCACCCTGAAAATAAACCCAGTACCCATTAGCAGCTACTGTCCAGCCTGCCTCCATAGACAACCCACTAATCTCCATTCTGTCTCTGTTTATCCTAAACATTTCATGTGATTGAAAATGTACAACATGTGATATTTTGTGATTGGCTTCTGTTTTCTTAAATTCATTTTTCTAGTCATTCATACTCATTCACTTTTACAAAGGTATCAATCTATGATTAATTGGAAATTTTAAAAAGGACCCTTATCTACAGATAGTTCGAGAAGCCCTATTTTGATAAACCTATATGCATTGTTCATGTGATTGCCAAACAAATGGACATTTAGGTAATAATTAGAAGTTCTAAACGTGTTTAGGTATGTGGTTAAAAACAGTCTTACCACTTGTGTACACTGACATTTCAGAAATCCATGGTAGAGGAAAGTAGAATGTCTCTGAAGTGGTTGCAGTCGAGGTGAGAGAATGACACTTAAAGTAGTGTCTTTGAGATTTTCCCCCTCACTGTAGCTCTCATAACTAAAATGTTTATCATAGGCAAGTCATCCTAATTAAAAGCGTGTACTAAAGCAATCCAGTTTTTAAAATTTTATGTCTGCATGATAAAGTTTACTTTTCTTAAGTGTGTGTGTGTGTGTATATATATATATATATATATATATATGTAGATGCATTTATACATAACTTATCAAATTTTTTCCCCAAAATATTTGAAGGCTGAGTCTTCACCTAGCAGGTTCTGGACTCAAAATCAGTGATAGTAACTTCCTAGAAGATAAACTTGAATAAAACACGCACATCAATGATGATATTTTCCTAGAAAATACGAGGAAGACTGATTTAGCATCAAAGACTTACCCGTGTTTAATGTATGTCAAAATGCTTATGCTAACACAAAGAAAACAGGATAGAAATGGTCCATCCGCAGAATCCAGAAATTGCTGAGTTTTATTTAAGTTTATTTTGTTTTAAATACTACTGATTTAACCAAAATAAAATAGGCAGGGGAAAATGTAGCTTAATGTTTTCTACCTATACAACATCTAACTAGCACTGTGCTTACTATGTGACAAAGACCATCCTATCTTAAATATACTAAATCTTTTCATTCTTCCAACAGCCTCATTTCTATCATTCCAGTTTAAAATGGTAAGTGGTAGAGTGAGCTTTAGAACACATAGATACTGGTTCCAAACTTTATGTTCTAATTATCATAATCATCATAACCAAGTTTTTGTTAATACCAGCTTTTACACAACACACACACAGACACACACACACACACACACACACGTCGTGCTTACTGTCAAAAAAAAAAAAAAACTGCACAACTTGATCTCTTACCCCTCATTAGGATAAAACTCTCAGGATTTGAGTCTTCTTTCTAAGGTTATGGACAACAATGAATATTAATTAGTGATTCTTCCTGGAGCCAGCTGCTTATTTCTTAGCCTTTTTCTTTCTTTGTTTCAAAACATAACCAAATGAATGATTACAATCTCTGCCTATCTTCCAAACAGTAAAGATGTGCACTGCCACAGGACCACTCCGTGGGCTGCAAGAATCACGATCTTATTGCATCCCAAGTATCATTAGATGCAGAGCTCTCTCCTTAAGTTTTTCAACTCCAAGCTGATAACATAAGCAATAGGAATGACTTTCTTTTGGCTTACTTAACCCCTAAGACCAGCTTATTATAAATGGGGCATAACACTTATTGGTCCAACTGCTTTATTTTACATGATGAAAACAATGTTGATAAGTGTAGGTATTACCACAATCCTGTGATTGGGTCGGCGCTTGCAGATCACTGCAAGGTTATTGCTTTTATTTTTTCCCCATTACAATATCTGTCATGAATAAACCAACTTGACATTTGTTTTCTGTTTTTTCCTCCTCTATCTAAGCAATATAATAAACACAGATAGTACTTGTAGGATATTTCCTGTATATTTCTGTTGAAACAAATGGGTTGTGAGAAGTTCATCCAAAAAATTGCCTCAACCATATCTGCAATGCCTCTGGAGAATAAACTATACAACCAAACTTTGTCAATTAAATTTATCTTTTTATTGGAAGATTCTTATGACAGATTGTTATCAATTATTTGTGGAACTGAAATAAGTGTGCAACTTTGGGTGTTAAAGAACAAATATTACAAAAGTTTCATAATTTCTGCCGTACTAAAATTATTATTTGGATCACATTATTTCTATACTGCAAGCCAGGCCTGTTAAACAGATGTTGACTATTTTTAAATTAAAATCAAACCAAACCAAAATCCAGCAACAATACCCATCAAGACAAAAATTCTTATTTTTTCTCTATGAAAAATCTGACTCAAATTATCTCCATATTTTAGATACGAAATTTTTTTTCTGAGATATTAAGCAACTTAAAAGTGCTACTAATACCTTAATATCTGCTTCACAAATACCAATCACTACTTACTAAAGAAAAAAAAGGAGAAAGGTTCAAATTCATAAGTATGCCTCAAGTCACAAGAAAACAAAGGGACTCTTTCCTGGCTTTTCATGAACTTCAAAACTTGAATCTACTGGGCATATGGAGAAATCTATAACAACTTCAGCATTAGCTATTTTATTGATGATTTGCTTTGATCACGCTAATTAACTTTTTTGTTTCAGGCTAAGCTTTACATAAATATTAAATATAAATTATTGGAACATAAAGTTTTCTTTTCTATATTTTAAAAAATTTAGTTACTACCAATGAGTGGCCTGAATAAATAGCCCCATTATTGTTTATTTTGGTGATTATACATCTTAATTATTTTCCAGATTTTTCAGTTTTTGACAATACATGTTTCTTAAGTTTATTAGGACGTTACAGTACTGATAATGGTAGCTTCTCTCAGAATAAGCATAATGCATCAATTATGTATGGTATCTTGGTTTTGGCACAAAACTAGCACATACACAATATAGTCATACATAGACAATAAAATTATTTGTTCAATGCAACAATATCATAACATGACTAGAATGTATTAAAGGAATACGTTGCTTATTAAACAGAAAAAAAGGATATTTCTTATTAATTTAAGCATAGAACAAATATCCATATCCCATTAAATATTTAGTTTCATGATATTCTTTTGTCATTATAGTTATGGCTTTGTTCATTCTTATTTATCTACCAGAATACTTTACAAGAGAGATGAAACCATGTATTTAGTTCAGCTATAAATACAAAGACAATGGCTCAAAAAGAAATTCTATGTAAGTTACATCTGTAAACTTTTGAATAACCAGAAAGTTCAGTCTATGTCTATCTATCAACCTATTTATCTATCTACCTACCTATCATCTGTCTGTGTTATTGACAGATGCTTATGTACACATGTGGAATCCAGAGAAACATGCAAATCCCTTTTCCCCTCAAGCAGCATCTATTTGGCCTCTTTCCCCTCTGCCTTCCCCATGGAGGTTGACGTTTTAGACTCTCAGTTGCTTCCAGAGGTATTCCTAGCGAAGACCACTGTTGTATTGGTGGAAAGAGAGCCATGGATGGGGCTGACAGGAAATGCTGTATCATAAATATTGTCATAGATGAGGATTAATCTACAATGATAGAAAGGAGGAAGAGATGAGGATGAGATTCGCTGTACTCTACTTGGCATACAGAAGACGAAATGCGAATATTATTTTGATCAGCATTACAGAATAATTAAAGTTTTAGACTAAATCAATTTTCTTGTGTTCCTTTAGTTTCCTCAGCTATGACCAAACAGGAAGCGTAGCAACATTTTTTGTCAATGTGTATCCATTTCCTGTTGTACTGAATTTTTTTCATGCTGATCGATTATAGGTAAGCCCTTGTTCTGGTATTATGTGTGTCATGCATTTCCTGCTGAAGATCAGGCCATGCCCATTTAACTCAAACATATATGCCATGATGTCAATACTTTCGTCTAAAACTTTTTATTTATTATTAAGAACATGATTATTTTGAAAAATCAAGAAATACACACAAGAGAAGAAATAAAATTAAATCCACCAATCTCAAACTGGCAACAAAGCAAACATCCATCCACAGCAGAGTGAATAAATAAACTGTGCTGTATTCATACAAGGCTACATTGTGCAGCTAAGAAAGTGAATGAAATTATAGTGACACACAACAAAAATGTTAAGTTTCACAAAAATAATGAGGGAAAGAAGCATATATTACATGCAGTATGTTTTCATTTATAAATTACCAAAACCAGCAGCACTAACCTAGGTTAGCATTGGGCGGAAGGGTTGGTTAGGTGAAACTACAAGGTCGTCTTTGTGAGCCCTAGAAGAGATCATCTATTTTCTTTCTTGGATGATGTTGGATGATGTAAATTGGGTAAAATTCATTGATTTTCATTTTATTTTAATGTAATGAGGCAATACACATTTTTTTAAAAATCACCATTACTATAACATTAAAACCTCTCAACCAGAAATCCTCAGTCAAGACGTGTTTTGGAGTTTGGAAATGTTAATATTTTAGAAAGTCAGTACAGTGCATGTTCAACTCCAGTGGGGTCTGAGGCAGCATCCAATTATCAATATTGGTATCTGCACACCAAAAATATGACTATTCAAGCGAAGAGAGATACACAAAGACTGAACAGATTCATAGCAACTAAGACCAGTGTTTCCACCAAATAAGTAATTTCAAGTCTATTACTAATGTGTCTCATATTTTTAAAAGCTTAATTACTATTAAATATGATCAAGTTTCTTTTAGGTGTGTTTTGTACCCATACAGTTAGATTGAAGAAATACCATCTCTTATTTGGTAGCACAATAGGTTGACTATAGTTAATAATAATTTATTGTATATTTCAAAATAGCTAGAGAAGTAGATTTGGAATGTTCCCAACACAAAGAAATAATAAATATTTCAGGTGATTGATATCTCAATTAACATGATTTGCTAATTACACGTTGTATAATTGTATCAAAATATCACATGTAACCTCTAAAAATGTACATCTATTATGTATCCATAATTTTTTTTTCTTTTTCAAAGCTCTCCGTGGTGCTGGCAGTAGGGAATACTCAGCAAGTTCTAGCCTCTAAAAAAAATTGCTATTTAGCAACTATTGAGATAATCATATAGATGTTTCCCATTTTGACAATTAATGTAGTTAAATATGGCTTTGGATTCGATTTCTTATGTTGAGGTATCTTTGTACAATGTGAATGAATACTATTCAGTCATAGCCATCCATCTTTTAAAATATTCTTCCATTTCAACTGCTAACACTTTACTTGGGGTTTCATATTCTAAGTTTAAAACGTGAGGTTCGTTTGTTTCTCTTTGTACTCACCTTCATGGTAAGTTAGTAAGACTTCAAAGAATACATTCTGTTTCTTTTTAATGATAGGCAATTAATTCACACTTTAATTTGCTCTACTTAGTGTTGTTTCCCTAAGTTTATTTTTTATTTATATTACAGCTTATTGAGTTAAATCATTTGCTATTTTTAAATTCTTTATCATAATAATTTGAAAAGCTGTTTTAAATTCTTTCACTGTCTATAGCTTTGTCTTTATTCCAAAGACTTATCTATGGTAATTATTATTTTTCTTTTTAGTGAGTTTCTGTTTTAAATTGTAATGATTAAAGTGCTTAAAAGTAAAAATATTCATTATAGTGGCCTTTATTAGTTTCTGACATTCATTCTCCAATTCTGTATTACGTCTGTCTCATCACAGATATTCCCCAATTTAAGCCCCATTTGAGAAGGTACAATACCATTGTTTATGTATCAAACCTAAAAGTTTTATGATCAATGTCTCCTTTTTAAAAAATCATAGCGATGTTTACATTGCTCCAAAAATTGGTTTGAGGAGTAATAAAATTAACCGCATTTTCTGTTTAGCTTTTAATAATTCCATATTATATCTACATATATTTGGTAGTAGAACTCTGTTAGCATTTCTAAAAGAATGGACAGATTTTTTAGCTGCTAGTGATATTAGAAAACTGCATGTAACAACTGACATAAACTGGAACTCAAACTGAGAAATAGCTCTTCAGAAACTTTCTAAACCAGTGATATTCCACTCCGTTAGCAGTAACGACATTTTCTGAAGCAACGCTTTTGAAAACTGCTTTCATAGGTGTGAATACATTGAGTGGATAGAGAGTCTCAGGCAGAATCACCCTATAACCATGCCCAGAGCCTATAAAGTGAGGTAAATAGAACCCTTTCTTAATGCCACTGGCTTTCAGTGAGGTCTTACACTTATGTAATGATAATTTTCTGCTGGATTAGAAAATGCTTGTAAGTTAAACGGGAGTGAAAAAGAATGCTACAAAAAAAAAAAAAAAAAAAAGCCAAAAAGAGTTAGAGTTTGCTTAAGGTCTCTAACTGGTTTTAGTTATCTACAGTTCATTTTTGCTTTAACCGAACGAGAAAATTTCCTATGTACCTTAAATGCCTTTCCCAAAGATATCCCTCTTTGCACTTTGTATTTCATTGTGATTCAGTGTGTCTCAATTAAAATGTCATTTCTCATGTTTGTAAGGGCTAATAAAATGCAAAAACCATATATTGAAAGCTTGCAGCGTTTTAGGCATGACACGAACTGCTTCACATGTATTAATCCTCATTTAATCCTCATATCAGCTCTATGACTCAGGTATTAACATTATCCACATATCACAGATAAGAAAAATACATTAGAGAGAAATTATTTGACTTCTTTAAGTAACACAGATGAAGCTAGAACTTAAAGGTAGTCTGGTTCTAGAAACCATGCTGGCCCCAAAATAGCACGCTGGAAAAGATCATTAGGCACAAGTGACTTGCAAAATGTTCATGGATATTCCATGTTAATTAATCAGAAATTTAACAAAAAGTGCTTTTAAAAATTAGATTAAAATTTTCAAATTTTATTTTTTACAAATAAAAAAGAGCCATAAGTGAATCACAGAAACAACACAGCAAATAATGTTTAAGACTTTCTTTGATTCATGTAACTTTGTTATTTTTAAATAAAAGTAACTCATAAAATGTAGAAATAACTTAAAACACACAACTTTAAAGAATATACAAGTGTAATTTAAAATAGGTAGAAAGAAAATTTTTCATTGGGAAAACCTAAGCTTATAGGAAAGACAAAATATTCATGGCCGGCTGGACATGGTGGCTCATGCCTGTAATCCCAGCACTTTGGGAGGCTGAGGCAGGCGGATCACGAGGTCAGGAGATCGAGACCATCCTGGCTGATATGGTGAAACCCGTCTCTACTAAAAATACAAAAAATTAGCTGGGCGTGGTGGCAGGAGCCTGTGGTCCCAGCTACTCAGGAGGCTGAGGCAGGAGAATGGCGTGAACCCAGGAGGTGGAGGTTGCAGTGAGCTGAGATCGCACCACTGCACTCCAGCCTGGGCAACAGAGTGAGACTCCATCTAAAATAAAATAAAATAAAATAAAATAAAATAAAATAAAATAATTCATGACCCTATCATCTCAGCCCAAAAGTTCCTGAAGCTGATTAGCAACTTCAGCAAAGTCTCAGGATACAAAATCAATGTGCAAAAATCACAAGCATTCCTATACACTAACAATGGACAAGCAGAGAGCCAAATCATGAGTAAACTCCCATTTACAATTGCTACAAAGAGAATAAAATACCTAGGAATACTGCTAACAAGGGATGTGAAGGACCTCTTCAAGGAGAACTACAAACTACTGCTCAAGGCAATAAGAGAATACATAAACAAATAGAAAAACATTCTATCCTCCTGGATAGGAAGAATCTGATTCGTGAAAATGACCATGCTGCCCAAAGTAATTTATAGATTAAACACTATTTCCATCAAACTACCATTGAAATTCTTTGCAGACTTAGAAGAAACTACTTTAAATTTCATATAGAACCAAAAAAGAGCCCGTATAGCTGAGACAATCCTAAGGAAAAAGGACAAAGCTCGAGGCATAATGCCACCTGACTTCAATCTATACTACAATCTACAGTAACTAAAACAGCATGGTACTGGTACCAAAAGAGGCATATAGGCCAATGGAACAGAACAGAGACTTCAGAAATAACACCACACATCTACAACCATTTGATCTTCAATAAAACTGACAAAAACAAGCAATGGGGAAAGGATTCCCTATTTGATAAATGGTACTGGGAAAACTGGCTAGCCATATGAGGAAAACTGACACTGAACGCCTTCCTTACACCTTATGCAAAAGTTAACTCAAGATGGATTAAAGACTTAAATTTAAAACCCAAACACATAAAAGCCCCAGAAGAAAACCTAGGCAATACCATTCAGGACATATGCATTGGCAAAGACGTCATGACTAAAACATCAAAAGCAATCGCAACAAAAGCCAAAATTGACAAATGGGATCTAATTAAATTAAAGTGCTTCTACACAGCAAAAGAAACTATCATCAGAGTAAACACGCAACCTACAGAATGGGAGAAAATTTTTGCAATTTAACTATCTGACAAAGGTCTAATATCCAGAATCTATAAGGAGCTTAAACAAATTTACAAGAAAAAAAACACCCCATCAAAAAGTGGGCAAAAGGTATGAAAAGACACTTCTCAAAAGAAGACATTTATGTAGCCAACAAACATACAAAAAAAAAAAGCTCAAAGTCACTGATTATTAGAGAAATGCAAACCCGAACCACATTAGATACCATCTTACATCAGTCAGAATGACAATTATTAAAAAGTCAAGAAGCAGTAGATGCTGGCAAGGCTGTGGAGAAATAGGAACACTTTTATACTATTGGTGGGAGTGTAAATGAGTTCAACCATTGTGGAAGACAGTGTGGTGATTTCTCAAGGATCTAGAACCAGAAATACAATTTGACCCAGTAATCCCATTACTTGCGTGTATACCCAAGGGATATAAATCATTCTGCTATGAAGACACATACACACATATGTTTATTGCAGCACTATTTACAATAGCAAAGACATGGAACCAACCCAAATGCCCGTCAATGAGAGACTGGATAAAGAAAACATGCTACATACACGCCATGGAATATTATGCAGCCATGAAAAGGAATCAGATCATGTCCTTTGTAGGGATATGGATGATGCTAGAAGCCATCATCCTCAGCAAACTAACACAGGAACAGAAAACCAAACACCACATGTTCTCATAAGTGAAAGTTGATCAGTGAGAACACATGGACACAGGGAGGGGACCAACACACACCAGGACTTTTGGGGGGGTGTGGGACAAGGGGAAGGAGAGCATTAAGAAACATATCTAATGCACGTGGGGCTTAAAAACCTAGATGTTGATTTGATAGGTGCAGCAAACCACCATGGCACACATATACCTATGTAACAAACCTGTGCACACGTATCCCAGAACTAAAGTAAAATAAAAAGAAAAAAAAAAATCTCGCCCTCTATTCCTTAGAACAATTTCATAAAATGTTGTTCCAATATGATCTTTAAATGCTAAGCATAGTTCATAACATTTTTTGATAAATCTATATATCAAAATGCTGGCAAACAAACATTTTGTTATCTGGCAATAAAACAGAAAAACTTACGCTTAAGCGTAAGAAATTTTCATTAAAGCAATTCTCCCTGTGTTATTGCTTTGTCTCTCTACTACTGTATGTAAGTCATTAACTTTTGGTGTCAAGTGGAAGAAATTCAATCCAAACCCAACTACATAGGCATAAAAGGGAAATGTTTTGGAAGGTTCGTGTAATTTTAAAACATCATGGTGCAGCTGGTAGGACTTTCTTTTGATTTCACCTCTCTCTCCCCCCCCCCCCCCCCCCCCCCCTCCCCACCCTCCT
>NW_016804679.1:1279541-1297470 GCF_001698545.2 Rhinopithecus bieti
CCCCCCCCCCCTTTCTCTCTCTCTCCTTTGCAGGCTTCTTTTTCTCAGACTGAATCCTTCCTTGTTTAGAGAACTTAGGTACTGGTAATTACTAAGCTTCATGAGTTTTGCAACTGAAGACACGAACACATTCTTTCTCTAATTCTACATATTAAAATTTCTTAGAATGGCTATAATTGCTCCAGCTTAGTCCAGGTGCCAATCCTTAAAACATTCAACTTTCTCCAAGGTACTGGAGTCTATAATAACATAAATTATTTTATTTGTGTGACTGGGTGGCTGAGAGAAAAACAGTGATGTGGTTTCCAGAAGAAGTTGGAGTTCTTAGCCAGGCGCTGTGGCTCACGCCTGTAATCCCAGCACTTCGAGAGGCTGAGGCAGGTGGATCACAAGGTCAAGAGATTGAGACCATCCTGGCCAACATGGTGAAACCTTGTCTCTACTAAAAATACAAAAATTAACTGGGCATGGTGGCGCGCCTGTAGTCCCAGCTACTCAGGAGGCTGAGGCAGGAGAATTGCTTGAACCTGGGAGGCGGAATTTGCAGTGAGCCGAGATCGCGCCACTGCACTCCAGCCTGATGACAGAGCGAGATTCCGCCTCAAAAAAAAAGAAAAAAAAAAAAAAAAAAAAAAAAAGAAAAGAAAAGAAATAGGAGTTCTGGACAGATGAAACAATAGAGATATTCAGTATCCTGCTATAATTTTTGGCACTCCTCTTTGAAAAAAGACTCCATGTCTTAATTAACATATATGATCATTTCACACTAGTTAAAAGCATACCTGCTATATGTTAAAATTTATTTTACTATTAACCTCACTTTGTTTTGATGATTCTCATAGACTGTAACATAGGGCATTTAATTATGCATTTGGCAGGCAAGATACATGGAGATATATGTGAGTTTTATAAAGAACTTTACAAATGTTCATGTAACCACAAAATAAGTATGTTTTTAATATGCTTTAATTTTTTTTACCAAATATTTATTTAGCCTGACAGCTTACTTCACTCTATTTCAGGTAACGAATGAAAGGGAAAAAATAAAGTCAAACACCTGCCTTCAAGTTGACTACCAGAGTTTGTTTGTTAAATTTATAGAACATTTAGGTTGAGCACTTGCCACCATGCCCGGCTAATTTTGTTTTTGTATTTTTAATAGAGACGAGATTTCACCATCTTAGCCAGGATGGTCTCGATCTCCTGACCTCGTGATCAGCCTGCCTCGGCCTCCCAAAGTGGTGGGATTACAGGTGTGAGCCACTGTGACCGGCCAAGCCCCTTCCACAGTTTATAGGCATCACATTTTTATCAAACTAAATTATTGTCCGTTAGCTAACTCAGCCTCTAAGCGGACCACTGTTGATTACATTACTGTAGTAAGCTGACTTCTCTGGCTAATTTTGCTTTAGTAACTTCTCTCATATATAGAAATTTTTCCATGATATTTTGCTTGGGGTCCCTTTTCCCTTTTTTCAGTTCATGTTTTCTTTTATTTGTTGTGATCTTACAGAAACAGTTTGCATATCTGCTGGGTTCTAGTTCCAAATTAAAATTGCTTGGGCATTGGGGATGTGGTGATAGAAAAGACAGATGTATTTTAAATATACATCCTTATTTAGGTTTATTCTTTATTCCTTATGCAAGGAGCTGCTTCAAGGAGTCTATGTCAGTATTGCTAGAGGAAAATTAACCTTCTGACTTTTTTTTTTTTTTTTTTTTTTTTTTACAGAACTCTTGCTCATTACAATGATCACATTTTTGTGAGTTTGATTATCTTCATGGAATCTATCAGGTAAAGGGCCAATGAGGTCATAATATCTGTTTTTAAAATATTCTGGGAAAGATGGTAGTCAAATGCTCCTACATTTCTAAAAAAGAGAGATTTGTCTCTATTCCCACATCCTAATAATCAATTCCTCATTTCTTAGTATGTGTTAATATCCTATGGTCTTTAAAGCAAATGAATCTTGAGTTGTAAAATATTCTTCATTAAGAGTAAAGCCCTTTCTCTAGCTTAAAAATATTTAGAATCTTTTGTACTTGACTAATTTTTACTTTTGTCAGACAGCTTTTTATGCTACAAAATAGCCTTATTCTAAAATTATACTTATGTGAGAATTTAAAACGTTATCTGCATATTGTTTTGAGAAAATATGAATTGTTAAAAATATGATTTATTCCACATTGCGTGAAGGACTTCATAGAATCTTCCTCCTTGTTAAGAGTTTTTGCCAGTTAAAGTATGCCCATTAACCAATATTTTTTTTAACAACTCTAAGCAAATACGAAAGCAAAAATCCTTTGTTTTTGAATTTGAGTAACTATGAACCATTCTATGCAAATTTTCCAGAATCATATAACAAATACATATATAGCATTGGACTAAATATATACAATTTTTTAAACAGCCAAGATAAACTTCTCTATTTTCCCTTTATTGGAGAAATGGCTAACTAGTCATGTCATATCAGTCAAAAAAATCTGCGTCTAACAAAATTAATGTTTGGAATATATTAGCAGCTCTGTGCCCCAGATTTCATATAGTTACAAGAACTGCGTAATTCCAGTTTTTCTTTAAAAAGCATAGCACGGCCGGGCGCGGTGGCTCAAAGCCTGTAGATCTCTCAGCACTTCTGGAGGCCGAGACGGGCGGATCACGACGGTCACAGGAGATCAAGACCATCCTGGCTAACACGGTGAAACCCCGTCTCTACCTAAAAATAAAAAAAAAAAAAAAAAAAAAAAAAAACAAAAAAAAAAAAAAACTAGCCCGGACGACGGTGGCGGCCGCCTGTAGTCCCAGCCTACTTGGGAAGGCTGAGGCAGGAGAATGGCGTAAACCTCAGGAGGCCGGAAGCTTGCCAAGTGAGCTGAGATCGCGCACTGCACTCCAGTCCGGGCGACAGAGCCGAGAACCTGACGCCTCAAAAAAAAAAAAAACAAAAAAAAAAACAAAAGCATCAGCATCAGCAAAAATACTCTCTGGTTTACATCAATGTATATATTTAATTGAACCACCTGATTTTACATCAGCAAAATATTTTCACACAATCCACAACCCCATTGAGGGGTAATAGATTTGTAAAGCCAAATGTGGGAGTCCCAATGTTTCTACCAGTTTCATTTAAATTTATGATTTAACTGGAATTATTGTAAGAAGAGGATTGTAGCAGTATCACAACAGGTAAACCTGGACCTCCAATGGTGATTTGATATTTGTTTTGTAAGAGCTGAAAGTCTAATGATATTGATGAAAATATTTAGCCTCTCTTATAAATTTTTTCAGTATCTCTACTTTTAGTCATATTACCCATATACTTGGAATATGGCATGTTTCCAAGCAAAAGATTATTTCAACAATTCTCCTGGTCGTTTGCATATTTTATGTTTCTTGATTTTTAAATTGGATTTCTATATCAGGTTACTAAAGTTTTTGTTATTGCCATAAACCTACTTTGATTGCTTATATTTTTTGTGTGCTATTATTTATGCTAGAAAGCACTACTGGAATGAGTGAAATAAAATTTAAATGTGTCACTGTCCCTTGCTGAAATATAATTTTAGTAAAGGCTGACAAAGTCAGGTCTGAATGTATATAGCCATATATAAAATACGCCAGATGGAAATATTGATCCTTTGTAAGTCTTTTGCTAGCTTTGATTTTAAAAACTATGCAAATATTAGAAATATAATGTTTAGCTTTACTTCCAGTTTTTAGTGGAAAAAATGATAAAAAGTAACTGGTTTATTTGCAACTATTTTATTAATTAAGGTGTTATATTTTAAAAAACATAATGCCATAGATTTTTTTTTTTTTCAAATTTTACCCTTTTCTCATAGATGTGAGTCATTTTCTTTAGAAGGAAATAAATGTTAACTTACAACTTAAAATAAACCCTAGCACTGAAGGTAAGATTCCAATGACATCTCAAACTTTCCCATCTTGCTGTCTAGGATGGTGGATATTGTGATTTCTACTTTATTACGGTAACTAAAACCAAAAAAAAAAAAAAGAAAAAAAAGAAAAAAAAGCTGGGGTACATTTCCTGGAGGGAAGAAAGCAGTTGTGTCTTCCATAGTTCTCCTGGCTCAAAATGGTCCTTTTAAAAGGAAAGCAAAAGGGTTATAATCTGTCAAGTAAAGGGTACATTAAAATGATATGATATCCACTGCACATTTCATGTATCTTGTAATAATTCCAAATCTGCAAGATATTTCCTACTTCTCACAATGTAAGCCCAGAATCCCTTTTCAGAACCTCTCATTGTCCAATTCCCAATGGTGTGTTTCCATGCAATTTCGATCCAATCTAGCTAATTCCTTTCCAATCATGATGTTTGCTCAGCAGTTCTTTGAGGCTGAGTTTACAAAAACAAAAATGCTTATTCAATTCTGATGGTTAATATTGAGTGTCAACTTGATTGGATTGAAGGAAGCGAAGTATTGTTCCTGGGTGTGTCTCTGAGGGTGATACCAAAGGAGATTAAGGAGATTAACATTTGGACTGGGAGAGGCAGACTCACCTTCAATCCGGGTGGGCACAATCTAATCAGTTCCCAGCACAGCAAGAATAAAGCAGGCCGAATAATGTGGAAGGACTAGACTTGCTAAGCCTTCCAGCCTTCATCTTTCTCCTGTGCTCATACTGCCTGTCCTTGAATATCAGACTTCAAGTTCTTCAGCTTTTGGACTCTTGGACCAGTGGTTTGCCAGAGGCTCTTGGGCCTTCACCCACAGACTAAATGCTCCACTATTGGCTTCCCTACTTTTGAGGATTTGGGACTCAGATTGGCTTCCCTGCTCCTCAGTTTGCAGATAGCCTATTGCGAGACTTCACCTTGCGATCCTGTGAGTCAATACTCCTTAATAAACTCCCTTTCAAATGTACACCTATCTTATTATTCTGTCCCTTTAGAGAACCCTGACTAATACACCAGTTCACTTAAAATTTGAGTCGTTGTTTATGGCAATAATTAGGAAACACATTCAGAAGGGTTACTGGCTTTTTTGACAGACGATTTTTTTCTTTGAAATTATGTCAGTAATACTTCATCAGGAGTTCCAATTTGATAAGGGTGGCTGCACAGCCCAAGCTCAAAGATGGGATAATTTTTCCATTGAAAGAACCATTATGAGCACCATCTGTCAAGGTCCTAACCCATTTATTTATTCAAGTGGAAGCCTGAGTTGCTTTATTACCTGTACCTGTTGCCACCCTTATAGTCTTCAGTGCTGAAACTGGAAGAAGCAAAATAAAGATTACAGTTTTTCTGAAAATTGAAGGGTAACTACTACTTTATTGATATAATTCATATGGAAATTTCACATTCTTCTTTAAGACCAATGATCTGTGCCTGCATGGAATGGGAATCTAGAGGAATACAATCACGTGCTTCCTGTTGGCTTGAAAAAGAAAAATATCTTGTTCTATCTATCTCATTTTACTCCACCAAAATTAGACTTTAAACAACAAATAAGAGTATTTAAAAAATAGTATTTCATTAAATATCACATCAAAGTGGAATACACTGTTAAAAAATAATGTAACCTGTACCTTCAGGTGTCATCTAATTTATGTCATTTTTCATTGTCTCTTTTCTAATCTTCACTGCCAAAATATATATACTTTTTCTCTGATTTCTTATAAGGCTGTTTTACTTTTGTTCCCATACCGTGTATCGACATACTTTTAAAACAGTTCCCCTTGCTCTTCTTATTTTGTTTAAATGGGAAAATCTTATACATGAGTAAATGGAAATTGAGTTAACCTGTGACCTGCCAAGGTCCGTTTTAAACATCATTACTCACTAAGGTGCACACATCAAAACATGATTAAGTGTTTCATAAAAGGGACAATGGCATAAAAATGGGCTGAATAACAAACTTGAGATTTATTCATTTTCTCTTCTAGCTCTAAATTTTAATTTCTGGACAAACACTGGCTATAGTATAAAGTTTAGAAGCACGTGTTTCCAACAAATCAACTAAGAAACTATATCTCATTTGCCAAAACTAGAAACATTAGCATCTCCTTATTCTTTGTGTTTTTGTTAGAAATAAAGAATGTAGGTGACTGGGGGAGGGGGGATAAATCAGTTATTTTATGGTTGTCATCTACTCTTTCTATTCAGGAAAGCATAATTTCCTCCTGGAAGGACAGATTTTATGCCTCAGGCTGGACATAAATCAAACAGAAATGCTATAGCATAGACGGTAATTTTATAAACTATCATGTTGTGGAAAATAGAGTTAAGCTGTAATCTATGATGCAGTTACCATCCCTCTAAGGGATAATTGAGTAATGGGCAGGCAGCTCTGAAGAGCTTTTGGTGTTGAGATCTTTTGACACATCCAGAGAATGACTAGGCTCTTTTAGGTAAATGATTTGGGCAAGTTTTCATAGTGGCTTTTGTACTACAAATGTTGTTTATCCAAGCCATGTATAGCTGTTTCTCAACACGAATAGATTTTAAGCTATTTTTTTAAAATAGTGTTTTCTCCCAAAGAATTTATCTTAAAATATAATAGCTATTATATTAACAGTTCTGAAAACTATGAGTCATTCTTTTAAAAGTTTCACATTAAAAGAAGAAGATTTTCATTGCAAGTTTTAGAACTAGAATAAATTTTATTGAAGTAGGATACATTATGTAAAATTTCAGAGGATTTCTTAATATTATCATTTAAAATGACATAAATCTAACAGGACATTATGAATCAGCTCTAGGAAAACTGATCATTTGGGACAAATACTGGGATATTAAACCATTATTTATCTTACATTTGTTATATTCAAAGAATCATCACCTCTCAACTGCCCAGTATGCTCATGGCTTAGAGTTTTAGCTTTTTGGCTTGTTCCCTGCTTCCTGCCTTCTGGGTACTTCACGAAGTCATCGGGCATCTCCATCACAGCTAGTCAGAAGGGGAAAAAAATGGTGAGACTTTCAAGTCAGTCAATTTCATTCTTTATTCTTACTACTTTTTTATTTTTTTAACAGACCAGTGGAGGATAGTTTGAAATCATTGTCTAACTCAGATATCACATTAACTTCCTCTGTCTCATTTATATTGGGTCACATGAGGTTATAAATATTATTCACTTTTGACAACTTGAACACAGAATGTAGTTTTAAAGACATATTTTTGTGTTCAAAGTACATTGCATTTTAGGGAAAGCTTGGCAAATTTTTGCCTGGTTACCCTGTCATATTCTGCCAGATACTTTAATTGTAAAGTTAATGTATGTTTATTTTAAGTAACCAAATCATAAAGAAGGATATTAATTTTCTTCCTATTCATTGGAATGACTAATTTCATTCTCTAGAAGAAATTATAGTGAACTCACATTGGTGTGCATTCTTCCAGAATGTTTCTTTTCTTTTTTTTCTTTCATAAATGGGAGCTACTGTGTATTTTGTTTTAACCTTGATTAGTTTTTTAGCTAAATAACAAAATGAGTATTTTTCCATTCAGAGTAATATAGATCAACCTCTTTAATTTAAACCACTAACAATTATTGTAATGTTTGTATATACAAAAATTCATTTATCCAGTCTCAAATAAAAGGATGTTTAGGCCACAGAAAATTTTCGTGCTTATAAACCATGCCAAGATAATGCCTGTATCTATCTAACTCTATATCTAGCTAGCTAGCTAGCTACTGTGTGAGCGCATCTGTTGGATAATTTTCTAGAAGTAAAAATATGGAATGAAAAGTTATGAAAATTTAAAATTTTTATGATATTGGCAAGTTGTTCTTTAAATACTTCAATTTGCTTTTCAAATGTTACAAAATGTCAGCTATATTTCCAAAAGAAAACATGACAAAAATGAAAGTTGGAATGTGATAAATGTGATGAATGAATGCAAAAATGAAAGCTTAAGAATTTTTTATTTGTATCAGTTCAACACATCTGAAAAAAGTATTTTGGCACTAACGAAAGTTTTTCATATATGTACACTCAAGTGCCTCTATCTGTACTTTGTATGTATACGTCTGTGTGTTTGTGTGTGTGTGCGTATGTGCAGCACTATTGGTGGTGAATAAGGTTCTAATATCTCAGAGTTCCACAACTTATTTGACTCAACTGATATATAAAAATAAATTATAATTTAATGAGATTTACTGAACAGTGTCAAGTCTGTTGAAATGGACAATGACATACTTTGTAAATAATTGTGACTGATGATAAGATCATGTAAATTTAATACATCGTATAAAAAAAGTCCTAAGTTATGAATGTTGTAATTTAATATTATCAATAGTAATAATTCATTTACCCCAGTATACATTTATTCAAACATCTATTAAGTATCAGTTTCATGTGTGGTAAATTATGTAAAACAACTCATATCATACTTATCTTCAAGGAGAGCACAGTATAGTGAAAAAACATATGAATAACTAAACTATAACAGATTTTATAACAGCAGTCATGAAAGTACGGCAGCAGAGACTTAGGGGCCAACAACAGAAGAAAGCCAATGACTAATGTGTTTGTTTAATAAAGTAGCAATGTTGATTTTCAACATTCTAGATACTGAAAACAATAGTCATGCACACAAATACATATCTATATTATCTATCTATATCTAAATATCTATCTATCTATCTATCTATCTATCTATCTATCTATCTATCATGGCTTTCTCTATATCACAAGTTTGTGAATCATCTCTAAAGCTTTTATAGCGTTTTTGTTTTCTTTAACATCTTCTAACCTTATTTTCCAGTTTTTCCTTGTCAATCTATGGAAAGCATCCTTGGCTGTCTGCCATACTGATTGCAGATTGTCTCAAAAATCTCCTGCACAAATTTCTAAACACCCTAATAGGGCAGTATTATCCATTTGAAAATCAATGTTCTAAACAGGGATTTCTATTTATTCTAGTTATAATAATCATGTTATTCAATTTAATTTTTTCTAGTTTTACTTACAATATTATCATAAATGATGAAATTGTGAGAAGAGTAAAGTATAAGAAATGGTATCACCATTAAAAAATATCAATGGCTAATATCTGTCTTTGTATATTTATTTGTTTTTAAAGGAACAGTATTGAAATAATTTTATTTTATTGTGGATTAGTATTGGAGGAAAATCTGACTCTTACAGCAGTATCTAAGCATAGCATTAAAATAAAATATTTATGTACATATTCTGGTGTACAATATTATTTATGTCTTGTTGGTGCTAATATCTTCTTATTTTTCATTATACTACTTCAATTTTTTTTATTTTCTTAACTCAGTCACCATACGTTTTGTCAACATCAGGCTGCATTCCCTTTAATAAACATATCTTTCTGAAGGCTCTAGTTCTCCTACTACTTCAAAGGCACATCCCCATGTCTATATTCTGTGGTTCTATCATTCTGCAAGGGCTAGAACTAGGGTCACTTCCATTATAAACTAAAGCCAGTCAGTCAACTCTATGTTCCTTGGCACTTGTTCATGACTCTATATGGTGTTTATCAAGTATGATGTTTTATTTTTTGTAACAAACAAGTGTTCCTTAGGTTCAAGTTCTTGAAAATTGCTATTACATATCATTTATTTTTAAATCTCCCTTAATATTTAGTAGGTAACAGTAATACTGGTTTAAAATAGCAATATAATAAAATTGTACTCACAAGTTTTTATATAACATTGTGTTTGTAAAAGCTAGCTCAGCAAAGAGTTTGGTCCATAAAAACTTGTGTTGATGGCTTTTCAGTTTCCCAGAAGGAACTTAGAATACAGTAGGCATTAAAGAAATAAATTAATTTTTCTATTGATCATCATCATCTAGTGTGGTCTCTAATGCAGTGCTTCTTAACCTTACCATTCCCAGTCCTCTCTTTTATATCATGATATAAAACGCATAGATAATATAACCAATCCACACAATTAACCGTCTCTCAAAAATCAATACAATGCTGACTATGATATAAGGAAGAAGCCTTTTAATACATAAATCTTCAGGTATAACTATATTAGAAAATTTCAGTACAAAATGTTGAGGTATAACTACAGTAGAAAATATAATAAAGTAGTTGAGTGTTTGCATTTGTATATAAGAATGCAGCAACTACAAATGTACACTGGTAGAGTTGTTTTGGAAGCTAAAATAGCATGAGCAATATTGCTATGGGAAGCATGAGGAAAAGAAGTGCAAAAGAATTCTTGATAAAGTGCTGAGTTACTTCCAAAAAGTATAATTTCTTGATTTACACAGTATTTGGACTTCCCTCTTAAAATGCGTTTGCAAATACTTTGTGTTTATATGCAAACTAGAGTGAGATTATAGACTAAAATTGTCACACTTTTTACACATGCAAAAATTGTTCAGTGGCCATTTATAAGTCAGATGGGATAGGGGACCATTCTTCCTTGTCCCTCCATGGAGAGCAGCCTTGGCTCTCTGCCTTACTGAATGCAGATTTTCCAACAATATTATGCACAAATTTCTGAAACACCCCAATAGGGCAGTAGTATCTCTTTTGGAAAGCAATGTTCTAAACAGAGATTTCTATTTAGTTATCAAAATCATGTTATTTATTTTCTTGTAGTTTTAACTACAGTATTAGTATCAATGATGAAACTGTGCGAATAGTAACATATAACAAATGGTATCACCATTTAAAAATAACAGTGGCTAATATTTGCCTTGTATATTAATTTGTTTTTGAAGAAATAGGATTGATAATAATTATTTAATTTTAGTGTGGATGAATATCGGAGGAAACCCTGACTCTATTACAGCAGTCTCTAAGCACTGCATTAAAAGAAAACATTATTTATGTACAAGAGTTCCCTTAAATTAATATGTCAAAAGTTAACCCCAGATGTGATGTCTTTAGAGGAGGGGCTTTTGGGAGGTGATTAGGGTACAGCACTCATGAATGGGATTAGTATCCTAATAAAAGACTTACAGAGGGATCCCATGCAAGTTCTGCCATGTGAGAACACAGCTAAAAGATGTCATTTATGAATGAAGAAGAAAGCCTTTACCACAAATCGTATCTACTGGCATCTTGATCTTGGGGTTCCCCATTCCCAGAACTGTATTAAATAAGTTTCTGTTGTTATAAACCACCCAATCTATGTGGTGGTCTATTTTTTAAACCTAAATGGCCTAACACATTAGGTAAATGTTAGGTTGGAGCATTAGTTACACTTTGTATGCCTTTTGCAATTAAAAAGTATCTATGGATCAAATTGAAAGAATACATTTCTGGACATGCAGGAAAATGAAACCATTTGCAAATTAACAATCATCAAATCACTTGGAGAAATTCCCTGATGATCTATAGCTTCAAAAATCATTTAAGTGGCAAAATATCAAAAGCAGTGAAATTATTACAAATGTGTGCTGAGTTACATTTTAATGAAATGACCCTATATTCAATGCATTGATTGTATGCTCCAAAATTTTTCTAACATTATTTTCCTTTTTTTGTGTTTTCACATTTATTTGTTGAATGAATAAATCATGAGACCAAAATGTATTATGGAAACACTATTAAAATTTAAATGACAAGGTGTTTACATACATTTAAGTCTTCATTTTAAAAAGAAAATGAATAGTCAAAACTGAGTAGATTATAATTTCGGACAACTCATAATAAAATTTTGCATTCCATTATATTTTCTTATATGAATGGTCAAGTTACAAATAATGTAGATATATGTCTGAAGCATTTTCCAAGCATTTGAATATTAGTCATTGTCAACAAACATTGGTAAGTTAGTAAAAACCAAAAACCCAAAATACATGAATTTATAGAAATTAAATACATTAGAAAACTCTAAATATATACACACACATTTTCATTGTAGATTCATTATTTTAGGAGAAATATAAATAAAATATCAACATGCTTTTAATATATAATAATAACAAAATTATCACACATTAAGTAAATGCCATAGTCCTAAGAGCTCCCCATATATTAAATCATTTTATTATGTTTTGTTCACAGTAAGCAATATATGCATCATATGCAATTATGAACATAAAAAAGCAAACACCCATGTTCCTATACCCAATTTAAGAACTTAGATATTACTGATACTAAGGAATCTACCTCTGGGCTTCCTACATCTCCTCATGGCCTCTACCAACATTGAAAACCAGCATTCTAAGTTGTCTTATAATTCACTGATTTCCTACAACTTTTTTTTCCTGAGGTGTATATTACAAGACAACATTTGTTCATTTTGCATGATTTTGAGTTTCATCAAAATAGAATCAGAGTATAAGCAGACTTCCACAATTTGCTTTTTTTCAATGATATATTTCAATGTTCCATTTAATAATTCCATTCCATGTAGTTGCAGTACCTTTATTTTGACTACTACATTTCTTTCAGTAATTATACCCCAATAAATGTATAATTCAGTGGTTTATACAATGTCCTATTGAAGATAATTTGATTTTTTTAGTCTGTTTGTAGTGCTAATATAACGCCAACAACAATTTCGTACATGTTGCTTGGTACATCTATGCAGGATACACACACATACAGACAGAGACATAAAATTCTTGGGTCATTGGACCATAGAGTATATGATATTTAACTTCACTATTTAATTCCAAATTGTTTTCAAAAATATTCATAGCTGTATATACTCCCATATAAAGTGTACAAGAGTTCTTATTATTCATTGGTTCAACATTACCAACTGAATTCTATTATGTTCCTAGAACTGTTCAGTATTCATGGAACTTGATTTATTCTCATAATTTTTGTACATCTGAGTGGATATAAAGTGTTATCTTGTTCTGATCTCAAGTTGCGTTTATCTGATTATCAGTAAAGTTGTACATACTCATATGTTTATTGGTCATTGCTACTTCTCTATCTGAAAAAAAAACCCACATATCTCTTTTGTCTGATTTTTTTGTATTTTTTAACTGATTTTTAGAAATTGTTTATACATACTGAACATTAATTCTTTATCAGTAATGTATTTTATTAATATTTTTCCACTCTGTAGCTTGTCTTTTGATTCTCCTTTTGTTATCTGATGAACAGAAGTACTTAATCTCCATGCAGACAAATTTGTCTATAATTTTTTTTAATTGCAGAAATTTAAATGGCTTCTTTAGACATGTTTTCGGAGTACCAAGATTTTAAAGATATTTTTCCACATATTATTCTAACTTTAGAAAATTATCTTTTGTCAATCTGAAATCCTTTGGGGATATGCTGTTTCATAGGAAAGCAACTAATTTTTTAATATGAATAAACAAGAATCTCTATTCTCATCAGAGTTCTGCCATACCACATCAATTTTTTAACAATACTAGGCATGCACATGCATCTGCTCTGAGCTTTCTATCTTGTTTTATTGTCAATTTGTCTATTCCTATACTTATTTTTATATCACACTCTGTTTATTACCATAAATCATAATACCTGATAAGACAAGTTTCTTTTACTTCCTTGGTAGGATTAGTTCCTTATTTTTGCTTAATTTAAAATGAAATAAAATTTAGTTTTAATTTTATTTCCTTTCATTTTAATTTATCAAAAGCAGCATTTAAATACTAGTTCTTTAACAAATATTAAATAAAGATTTCTAAAATGTGGAAGGAATTCTGAAGATAGGTGAAATTGATACAAATATGGAGGGATAAAAAATGATAGCAAACTTTCTGACAGAGCGAAGGCAAATAATGATAAGATACAAACAGAACTAATGTAATGTGGAAAATAACCAATCTTATTTAGCTGTCTGATAGGGCTGTTATATTCAAACTAAATCATTGTCATTTCTGCTCAATTTCCTTAAAGCAACACATTTTAATCAATTATAAGTTTACTTAACACAAAGAAACTAGAGTCAAATTCACACCACAGTTTGAATTAAGAATCATGTTCTAGAAAAGTTGCCTCTAAGTCTCTTGTTCTTTCAGTCACAGTGTCATGAACAAAATTAGAGGCACATCTTCAGAATCTTGGAGTATTTTAAGTTTTGCCATGCAAAAAACTGACCTTTGTGATTTTTGTAAATAAATAAACAAATACTCCCCTTTGTAGGTGAAATAGTACAAAGAAGAATTTATGGTACTGAATTACTATTTGGATCTCCTAACATTATGTTTGGGAATTTAAATCCATCCCATTCCTTTTCTACTTTGGGAACATAATCAGTCACTAAAGTTTATAAGGCCTCCGAAAAGAGTAAAGGACTAATCTCACTCACAAGGAACACTTTTTTAAAAAATATAACTAAAATTTTACAATCCCAATAGGAAAACTAATATTACTTCTGCTAGTATCCACATCAAGTTTGTCTTCTTCAATGAATGGCTTTGCCTAGGAGGGTCCTGTAGGAAATATCCTTCCTAGATGGTTCAAACATCCGGGGAAAAAGGCAGCAAATCATCATGGATCTTTGGCTAAGAATTTGAGGTTCCTAGTCCATATAGCTTTACACACACGACTAACTTCTCTAAATTGTATAAGCCATGATTTTCCACACAATGCCAATCTCCTTGTTAAAAATGTGTCTTGATATTACTTAAACTCCTCAGATTATGTCCAAAATCTTCCATAAGTCCAAACAAATTTTACTTCCTCAGAAGGAAAGCTTGGATAAACAATGTAAGAGTCAAGAGAGAGGAGTTCCCCATCAATTTGATGGGAAGTTTCAAGGAAAAACGACTTAGGAAGGATCAAGATGCATTTTGGCAACCAGATGAAAATAATTGTATATGGAAGGGAAACAATAGAGAATTGAGGAAATCAAGTTAAAAGCAAATCCAAAAGGTTTTTATTGTGGACACATTTTATTTTAAGAAAGAAAATAAAGTTAGAGAGTCTTAATACGGGAAAATGAACTACTTTAGAACTATATAACACAGTGAATGTATTTGAACATTCAGTATAAATGTAATTTTTATTTCTGCCAGCTTATGCAGTAATAGAAAAAGCTCACATAAAATAGTTCATCTTGATTGGTATGATTCTAGATTAAATGGAATTCCTTGACCTGTCTGTATAAAAATTATCAGGGAATCTGCTTCATTTGTAACAAATTCTAACAATAAAAAGAGTTAACACAAGCTAAAGCCTCTAATTGATGTAAAACCTGCATTTGTCACATGTTAAAATGAGATAAAATGAAATATAATTTGATAATGTTGGATTACAGAACTACAAACAGTCATCTGTAATTTAGAATCCATTAAAAAAAAAAAAAGGGGCATGTTGTTGATTTTCCTAAATCATTTGGTAGAAAATTGACCTGAATTTATTTGGTGGCAAAAGTTGAGCCTTAACTATAATAAAGTTATTTTTTTAGTCTTTATTGCATTTAGTGTAAATATTCCTATATCTGGCAGTAGAAATACTAATATGTTTGATTGTGTAGCACTATCTCTGATATGATGGGGTAATATGTATGCCATAATGCCTTTTAAAATACAAAAAAAAAATGCTGAATTCAAAATTTATCTAGCCCCAAAAGTAGACAAAAAATTGTGGAATGGTGACACTGTTCTTCCTACATATATTTGCCTTTGCTTCTCTTAATTTAATTGTTAATAAAAGTAAGAGTTTTATTGCATGTTATTTTTTACTTTTATTTTAGTAAAGTACTACAGGTACCTAATTAGTAACATCAAACAGTACTATAAAACTGATAAACAAAGCAAAGAAACAAACAGTAATTCCCTGCATCCCTTTCCCCCACTGCTACTATCTGTTCTTCAGAGTCAATAAATTTCATTATATTTTTCTCCTTTTTTGAAACAATTTTGGAGATATGTCTACAATTCACCCATTGCAAGTGTACAATTCAGTGGGTTTTAACCTATTCACATATATGTACAACCATCACCACAATTAATTATAGAACTTTTTTTGTCACATCAAACAAGGAACTCTACAGTCTTTAGCTCTTACCACCTATCACCACATAACCCTCCAATCATAATCAAACCTACTCTACTTTTTGTCCCTATGTATTCTCCAGTTCTAGACATTTAATATTAACAGAATCACAAAACATGTTTTTTTTTTTTTTTTTTTTGACTATGTTTTCACTCAGGTTTCAAGGTTCATCCATGCCATGGCATGTATTAGCACTTCATGCCTTTTTATTGCCAAATAAGATTCCATTGTATAAGTTATAGGACGTTTTGTTTGTCTGTCTATCAGTCGATGGGCATTTCGATTGTTTCCACCTTTTGACTTTTGTCAGTACTGCTACTGCAAACATTCTCGCACCCAAGATGGCCGAACAGGAACAGCTCCAGCCTCCAACTCCCAGTGTGAGTGACACAGAAGATGGGTGATTTCTGCATTTTCAACTGAAGTACTGCGTTCATCTCACTGGGGAGTGCTGGATAATCGGTGCTGGTCAGCTGGTGCAACCTGATCAGTGAGAGCTGAAGCAGGGTGAGGCATCGCCTCACCTGGGAAGTGCAAGGAGGAAGGGAATCCCTTTTCCTAGCCAAGAGACACTGAGACACACAACACCTGGAAAATCAGGTAACTCTCACCCTACTGCTGCGCTTCACCAAGGGTCTTAGCAAATGGCACACCAGGACATTATATCCCACACCTGGCCCAGAGGGTCACACGCCCATGGAGCCTTCCTCATTGCTAACACAGCAGTCTGAGATCTAACTGCAAGGTGGCAGCAAGGCTGGGGGAGGGGCACCTGCCATTGCTGAGGCTTACATGGGTAAACAAAGCCACCGGGAAACTCGAATTGGGTGGAGCCCACCACAGCTCAAGGAGGCCAGCCTGCCTCGGTAGACTCCTCCTCTGGCGACAGGGCATAGCTAAACAAAAAGCAGCAGAAACCTTGGCAGAGGTAAATACCCCTGCCTGATAGCTTTGAAGAGAGCAGTGGATCTCCCAGCATGGAGGTTGAGATCTGAGAATGGACAGACTGCCTCCTCAAGTGGGTCCCTGACTCTGAGTAGCCTAATTGGGAGACATCCCCCACTAGGTGCAGACCGACACTTCACACAGCGGGGTACACCCCTGAGACAAAGCTTCCAGAGCAAGAATCAGACAGCAACACTCACTGTGCAGCAATATTCTATCTTCTGCAGCCTCCGCTGCTGATACGCAGGCAAACAGGGTCTGGAATGGACCTCAAGCAAACTCCAACAGACCTACAGCTGAGGGTCCTGACTGTTAGAAGGAAAACTAACAAACAGAAAGGACACCCACACCAAAACCCTATCAGTACATCACTATTATCAAAGACCAAAGGCAGATAAAACCATAAAGATGGGGAAAAAGCAGGGCAGAAAAGCTGGAAATTCAAAAAATCAGAGTGTATCTCCCCCTCCAAAGGAACACAGCTCATTGTCAGCAATGGAACAAAGCTGGATGGAGAATGACTTTGATGAGTTGAGAGTAGAAGGCTTGAGTTGATCCAACTTCTCAGAGCTAAAGGAGGAACTACGTAACCAGCGCAAAGAAACTAAAAAACTTGAAAAAAGAATGGATGAATGGATAACTAGAATAATCAATGCAGAGAAGACCTTAAAAGAACTGATAGAGATGAAAACCATAACATGAGAAACACATGACAAATGCACAAGCTTCAGTAACTGACTCGATCAACTGGAAGAAAGAGTACCAGCAATTGAAGATCAAATGAATGAAATGAAGCAAGAAGAGAAGTGTGGAGAAAAAAGAATAAAAAGAAATGAACAAAGCCTGCAAGAAGTATGGGATTATGTGAAAAGACCAAATCTATGTCTGATTGGTGTGCCTGAAAGTGACAGGAAAAATGGAACCAAGTTGGAAAACACTCTGCAGGATCTCATCCAGGAGAACTTCCCCAATCTACTAAGTCCGGCCAACATCCAAATTCAGGAAATACAGAGAATGTCACAAAGATGTTCCTCCAGAAGAGCAACTCCAAGACACATAATTGCCAGATTCATCAAAGTTGAAATGAAGGAAA
>NW_016804679.1:1300074-1314239 GCF_001698545.2 Rhinopithecus bieti
AGNATAGACCAATGGAACAGAACAGAGTCCTCAGAAATAATACCACACATCTACAGCCATCTGATCTTTGACAAACCTGAGAGAAACAAGAAATGGGGAAAGGATTCCCTATTTAATAAATGGTGCTGGGAAAATTGGCTAGCCATAAGTAGAAAGCTGAAACTGGATCCTTTCCTTACTCCTTATACGAAAATTAATTCAAGATGGATTAGAGACTTAAATGTTAGACCTAACACCATAAAAACCCTAGAAGAAAACCTAGGTAGTACCATTCAGGAGAAAACTATTGTATAAATTGTATGCATTATATTAAATGTCTTAAGAGTATTAACTAGAGTCACTTTGCAAGAATTAAAAAACAAGCCTTTGCTCATCTGTGAATTTATGTCATGTTTGTAAGCTCCTATAGTTCTATGCAGTATATTGGTTAACAGTATCAGTAGGAAGGAGAAAGGTCTACAGAAAATGTTAACAGTACTTATTGAAAGCAAAATACTTAATGAAATACCCACAAAGAAGTAACAAAGACATACTCCATAATCGTCAACATAATTATCAAGTCTTGAGATTCACAGGTATTTAATGATGAAAAATGAAGTCATGTTTATGAAACTCTATAATAATGGAAATCACTACATAGCCAGCTGCTTCCTAGGCAGCCACTTTATCATGATATGTCTTTTTCTTTAAATGTCAAGTTCTTTTATGACTTTCTTTAGTTTGATTTGTGATTTTGTGGAGAGTATTATAGGTGACATAGCTTTCTTTCATCTTGGGGAAATTACAAGCCTAGCCTAAATTACACTCATGCAGGTGTGGAAAGGGAAAAAAGGATATTGGTAACTGGTGACATTGAGTTGTGGCAGGCTATGTCAACGGGACTGAAATGATTCCCCTATGCTACCTTACAGGCTAAATGAGACACCTAGAGCACTTTCATTGGACTTCCCCGGTTTAACCATTACCTCTAGTCTAATATAATTTCAAGCACATAAAAAACTCATTTTTGAATGAGGAAGAGAGTGACAGTCAAATCTTACTTTCAGAGATAGTATGATGGAATTTTAACTTGACTCTTTGCACTACCTCTAGTTTACAACAGATGTTATTTGTACTATGTAGGCTTCTCATGATTGTAGACTAGTTGAGGTATTTCACATTGAACTATCTCATTGATTTTTCAACTCTCTAATCTTGTCCTGGGGAATACACACACACTTTTTTTTTCAACCACTGTATAATTTTCTGGCCCTGTTCTTTTTTGACTATTCCCCCCTAAACGTTAAATTGCTTTAATTTAATCCTCACCAGACTTTCATAAAGAACCTGCCCTTTTTGAAATGCTAACTCTGGGCTCTGACTATTATTTCCCATGGTGAATTTTTATTTCTATCAAGGAAATGTTATTGAGAGGATGTGGGCTCTCTTTCTGGTGCTAATAATAATTCTTATAGTATTATAACTAAGTGAAAGAGTAATGCAAAATATATTAATTTCCATTAACACGTTCTTTTCTAGGACTGTAGGGAAAGTGGGATCTCACAGGACAAATGCCATTGTGAATGAAAGTGTCTTGGGAATGGGGCCGAGTACTATAATTGCAATTTGCCCTATTGCTAATGTCCTGGGCTTCGTGGAGTTGTATGAAATAGGAGCCAGGTGGAAGACTGCACATTTGGCTCTACAACATGGAGTATTGATGAGTTCAACTATAAGAAGTTAAATCCATAATTTAGTAAAAAATATATAAAACAGCAAACCAAACTCATCTTGACTCTTGAGCTTCTTCTCTCTGTATATTATATTTGTCTCCTTTGTGAGCTCCTGTTACTCTAAAGCTATTTGAATCTGTAATTCCCAAGATTCTGTGCACTTTTTCTCCTCTTCTACTGGTGCCTATCTCTCTGTAATGTCATCCCTCCTCAAGGTTGTATCTATTTCTTTACTCTAACGACTCAAATAAAGATTCCTTTTCTCCTAAATTCCTGTTGGAAATAGCCAGATTTCTTCTAGGCACATCCACTTAGAGTATTTCATGGAAACCTCAAAGGCAAACATATACTGATAATTAATTGTCACTGTGCTAGGCACATATTATATATTCACAATAGTTCTATGAGGTATCTGTTGTCCTTTTGTTAAATATGAGAGAAATAGGAGAACCCAATAAGGGAAATAAACTGCCTTAGTCACTAGTAACTGATATATCTGGTTTATATAACTCCACAAATAATCTAGTTCATACTATATTATCAGGTAAACTTCCAAAAGAAATCTCCAAACAGAGCACATCATTGTTCACTTGATCTATTTCTGTAGGAATGCTTTTAAACTGTTGGTGGGAGTGTAAATTAGTTCAAACATTGTGGAAGACAGTGTGGTGATTCCTCAGGGATCTAGAACTAGAATTACCATTTGACCCAGCAATCACATTACTAGGTATACACCCAAAAGGATTATAAATCATGCTACTTTAAAGACACATGCACACATATGTTTTTTTGCGGCACTATTCACAATAGCAAAGACTTGGAACCAACCCAAATGTCCATCAGTGATAGACTGGATTAAGAAAATGTGGCACATATACACCATGGAATACTATATAGCCATAAAAAAGGATGAGTTCATGTTCTTTACAGGGACATGAATGAAGCTGGAAACCATCATTCTGAGCAACCTATCACAAGGACAGAAGACCAAAGACTGCATGTTCTCACTCATAGGTGGGAATTGAACAATGAGAACACTTAAGACACACAAGGTGGGGAACATCACACACTGGGGTCTTTTGGGGAGTGGGGGACTGCAGGAGGGATAGTATTAGGAGAAATACCTAACGTAAATGATGAGTTGATGGGTACAGCAAACCAATATGGCACTTGTATACCTATGTATCAAACATGCACGTTGTGCACATGTACCCTAGAAGTTAAAGTATAATAATAAAAAAAATCTATTTCTGATTTTTCATAGTTTATCCCTTACTGAAATTAGTATCCTTCTAGATTCAAAATCCTAAAAACCTGAAAGTCTTTTAGATTGTCCTCTCTCCCTCATTTCTTTACATTCAATCAGACAATATGTTGATGGAATATAGTCTGCTTATGGAGTATAGTCTTCTAAAACTTCCTCTTCTCTCCATCATCATGTCTCTAAGTCAGGCTCTCATTATCTTTAACATAACTTTGTGAACTTTCTTGACTCCTCATGTCTCTCTCCAAACAGCCATCAGAATGATCTATATAAAACGCAGATCAGAACATGTACTTCCCTTTTAAAAATATTTTAGAAGGTCTCCCATTACCTGTAAAACGAAATCCATAATCCATACCTTTTTTTTAACCTCTGTTGCTGGTCTCACAACATTGATTTGCATAATACTTAGTACCTTGAAGTACTGACTACATACAAAATAGCATATATTTCTTTACAGTTACTCCTCCTTTCTTTTTCTTTATTTTACTTTAAGTTCTGAGATACATGTGCTGAACGTGCAGGTTTGTTACACGGGTATACATGTGTCATGGTGGTTTGCTGCACCTATCAACTCACCATCTAGGTTTTAAGCCCCACATGCATTAGGTATTTGTCCTAAATTCTTCCTCCCCATGCCCACCAGCCCACGACAGGCCCCAGTGTGTGATGTTCCCCTCCCTGTGTTCATGTGATCTCATTGTTCAACTCCCTTTTATGAGAGAGAACATGTGGTCTTTGGTTTTCTGTTCCTGTGTTAATTTGCTGGGAATGATGGTTTCCAGCTTCATCCATGTTCCTGCAAAGGACATAAACTCATTGTTTTTACAGCTGCATAGTATTTCATGGTACTTCTCCTTTCATTCAACAGATATTTACTATGCATCTACAATATGCCAGGCATATCTCAGTACTGAAATATACTGTTGATTATAACTGACTAAGATCCCTGCCTTCATGGACCTTAATGGGTAATAGTGGGAAGGAGACAATAAGCAATACATAAGTTAATTATCTAATATGTAAGAATATGGTAAGGACTATGGGGAAATAATACATAAAGAAAGGGATATTTAGAGTCCTGGGGCACTTTGCAGTATTTAATAGGATGCTTAGAGCAAGCTTCATACAGAAAACATCATTTGAAAAAAAGAAAGACTTTAAGGATATGAAATAGTTAGCTATGTGGTTATCTACAAGAGCATTCCAGGCAGAGGCTCCAGCTAGTATATCTGTAATAAGGTAGGAATGTGCCTTTTGTGTTCGTGAAACAGCAACAATACAAAGGATTCCATGAGACTGACTAATCAGAATGAGTAAAGGCACAATGGTAGTGGTGAGGGCAAAGAAGTAAAAGGAAGTTAGCTCATACAGGGACTTATAAGCCATTGCAGGGACTGGCTTTAATTTAAAGGATAATCAAAATCCAACGGAGGTATTGAACAAAAGGGTAGTTTGCCCATTATTTTTAAATGATCACTTCCTGTATGAGTAAGTTAAGGCTGTTGGGAATGAGGGTAGTATCAGAGAGACCAGTCAGGTTGCTACTGCTAAACTTGAGGACAGAGAGATACTTATATTTGGACCAGGGTAATAGCAGTGGAGACAGTGAACATAGGTTTAATTCTGAATGTTTTAAAAAATTGAGCCCCCAAATTTTCTGACAGATTAAAGGTCAGGGTTGATCGCAACAGGATTATTGCAATTCTTTGCTTATCTTTAGGCATATCAAGAACAATGGTGCTTGTTGTTGAACAAATACAAATGGTATGTAGTAATTGTTGATTAATATAGTCTTTTAAAGTCTGAGATAGAATGGAGTAACTTGTACCAGCTTGACAACAATATTTATAAAATATATAAATTGATTATTTGCACCTGATTTCTTTTATGTTCTCTTGATTTTGTACTATTGAGCCTGGTCATGCAGCCCAATTTTGGCCATGTGACTAGAGGGCTATAAGATCTTTCTTTTCAGACAAGATGTGGCTCCTCTGGGACCAAGGTATCTCACAGGTATCTTAATGTTTTACAGTCTGAAGACAAAGCATGTCCTGTGTGATTAACAACATCCCCTAGGAGCTGCGCCTGGAATTCTTAGATCTCTCTGATATTTGTCTGGGTTTTCTTTCTTTCTTTCTTTGTTAGGCTTTCCAATTACATAGCCCTGCAGAGCTGCTGCATAGATTACAAGGCAAAGAGAGGAGTTAACACCTACTACAGGGTTTTGATCTGAGCAGTTGGAAAATAGTGTTGCCATAAACCTAGCAGAGAAGAGCTCAGGTAAAGAAAATTTGAGAGTAAACAGACAAAATCAGGAGCTCCATTTTGGACATGTGAAATTTGAGACATTTATTAAATATCTAAGTATATATGCTGGGTAGGCAGTGGAATAAACACATCTAGAGTTTGCAAGAAGGGTCTGGACTGGAAATATGCACTTCTCAGGACACAGATGGTATTGAAAGCCATGTTTCTTGTACATTTCCTTCTCATGTAAATTTCTTTTTTCTTGTATTCATCTGGCAACACTTATATATTCTTAAAGATCCAGTTCAGGAATAAAACTTCCCAGAAACTGTCCCTGAACTTCCTAGGTTATACTAGGTGCCCTTCTTTGGTGCTCCTATACTGTACATAAATATTGAATTTAGCACTAGGAGAAATTACTTATCTACATGTCTTCTCCCCCATTAGATAAAATGTCTTTTTTTTTCAGGACAAGACTCTGCATTATTCATCCTCGTATTTCCAGTACTTAAAACAGTGTTTTGAATTGGAAACTATACCTCATAACACTTCTGTAGAGTAAACCTCAATGTTTCTTTGTAGATTTCAGACTTGTCAAGACTATGAGCAGGGAGATAATCTCTTACAAAAGGATAGATAGTAGTACTGTCATCGGAGATGCTTAGCTGAAGCTTGTGAACCCATTTATGTAGGACCCACTCAGAAGAGAAACAACAATCTATACTTAGGCTCTAAAGACTTAGATATTGAGAGTTGATCACTAGCCCAAATCAGCTTGTCATTTGGTTTGTCTGGTTAGAAAGCCACACAAGACTAGTGTGATCTAATCACATCTGTGCTAGATCCTTCTGGTGGACATGGAGTGTCCTAGAAACTTAGTCAACCTTCTGAAGCATGGAAAAAAGATGCAGATCTTTGACACCTTGTCCAGATCAAGTAGTTTATTGACCTAGAACTGGTTAAACAAGGAGATTTTTCAATGAGACTTTGGAGTATTCTGCAACTAGACCCAGGTATCCAGAATCCTGAACCACCTGATGAGGAAAAGTTGACTGAAAACTTCTCTCTGAAATATTCCTCTTTCTCTTCCTCAGGTTATATTTATGCATTGTCATATTTATTCCACAAAGGAAAAGACATAGAAAAATTACCATTGTGGCTTATTTTAGGCTTGGGTTCCACCTATCACTTATATGAAAATCAAGGACCAAGAAAACCCATCTTACTTGGAAAGTGTTTTGTTTTGTTTTCCTGTATGTATTTTCCCACATGAACACTTTTAAACAATAGTTTGCAGACAACTTTTAAATTTTATTTTGGTCTTGGCTTGCTGTAAAATGCCTCACATTTTATTTATTTTTTTTTAAATTTTACATTTATAGATTCAGGGGTACATGTACATGTTTATTGCATAGATATATTGCACAATGGTGAGGATATTAACTGCTTTTATCCCTGGTGTTAGCTGAAAACCGTTATCTAGATCTATAATATCATTAAGTATGTGCAGAATGGCAATGTTTTTGTCCTACCATTCTTTCCCCATTTATTAGCTAAAATGATTCTATGCAAAGAAACTTTCCCTCAAAATTTATCTTAAGAAATTAATAATACAGGAAAAGCAGAATAAATTTTTATTTCTGTTTATTTAACATTTTGACAGTCATGAGTTAGTTGCCCAGCATCTTCTGAAACTGGTGAACAAATGTTGTTTTTCTCCTTTGAGTACTATTAGGGATGCATAGATATCAACATCTTTAATGTTTTTAAATTCATTGTAATTATTATTTGTATTAATGTTCACATTGTCTCATTTTGTCAATGGCAGCTTTTCAAGTTGGTCCCTGATTTATTTAACCATAACTACATATTTTAAAAGTTTCTTTGCTTTCTGTTTTGATAATATAGCCTATGTTTATCTCTATTACTTTATTCAGACCTGGAATCAGTTTCTTAGAAGAAGTCTTATTTCCCTTTTTAGGGAATGGTGTGTGGAGGCTAAACTCTGGGCTGAATAATTACATGATTGATATGGTTTGGCTCTGTGTCCCCATCCAAATCTCATTTCAAATTTTAATCCCCATAATCCCCAGGTGTTGAGGGAGGAAACTGGTGAGATGTGATTGGATCATGGAGGTGGTTCCTCCATGCTATTCTTGTGATAGTGAGTGAGTTATCATGAGATCTGATGGTTTTATAAGTGTTTGACAGTTTCTCTTTCACATGCTTCTTCTTGCCTGCTGCCATGTAAGATGTGCCTGCCTCCCCCTTTGCCATGAGTGTAGGTTTCCCGAGGCCTCTCCAGTCATGCAGAATGTGAGTTAATTAAACCTCTTTCCTTTATAAATTACCCAATTTTGGTTATGTGTGTATAACAGTGTTAAAATGAACTAATACAATGACGATATTGTTCTTTTTTAAGGTATTTATTTTACAGAGCTAAAATACGCTTATTTTAAGAATTAAGACCAATATGTTAAATTCAGTTTCATAATTATAAAATTTTACTTAATTTCTTTAATTTTATATTTGCATCTCTATTATTTAACACTAAAACTCTTGGATCTTAGTTCTATTTGCTTTATCCTATCATATACATCTGTTAGTAAGTATAAATGTCTGTTTGTAAAGTATATAATTAATAAAATATGATTACCATGATGGGATAATAAGGACTAATTTTATTCTTCCATCTTAAGCAACTAAAACCCAGACAACATATATGAAATAATTTTTTTAAACCATATAAAACATATGATTTACAGGTGGTTCAGGATAGTGATCCTTAGTTAGACTAGTGATGTCTCTAGTTTATCACTTGAACTGCAGGGCAAGGAATGGGAGCCCAAAGAAGCTGGTAGTGTTGCTGAGTGGAGAAAGCAGCATCCAGAATTAGTTATGTAAAGATAACTATAATTCATGGTATAGAATACCAGAAAGGAGGGAGATTTATAGACATAGAGAAAGTTAAAGATCTGAAGAAGATCCTTCTCAAGTCTTTAGCTGAGTATTGATCAGCATATATGTTTAAGGAAGGAATCTGCCAAAAACAAAGGAAAGAATCTCTGGTAAAGGGAAAGAGAACATTTATTGAGCTCACTCCAGGCTGGAAAGAGTTTGTGTTCTCATTATCCAGAGTGCAAAGAACTTCTGACATGACGCATCAAGTAGAGTCATCAGCAGATCTTGCTTTAGGAGAAGGGTAATATTAGTTCTACAAGGAAAATTGTTTTGAATTTGATAAAATAGGTTAAAAGAAAGCTTTAAGAGGATTAAACTTTTCCCCAAGTAACCTAAGTACATTGCAGGAATAATCCAAAAAAGAAAATAAAAACTGAAGAAATAATAAATAATTTGAGACCAAATAATTTAAAATTCACAATACCTGGGAATCCAGTAAGAGATTACCAAAGATATGAAGAAGCAGAAATGCATGATTTAAAACAAGGAGAAGAATATATCAATAAACATAGATCCATAAATAAAACAAATGATAGATTTCATAGAAAATGATGTTAAAACAGCTATTATAAGAAAAGCAACACCATGATTAAAAAAAGAGTTGGAAATTATAACAAACATCCCATCCCAGTGGAACTTCTAAGATAAAACCTAAAATATCTGAGAATAAAATGACTCTACGTAGGTTAACAGCAGATTAGACACTGCGTAAGAAAAGAGTAGTAAGTGAAAGTCATAGCAATAGAAACTATCCAAAATGAAATATGGAGAAAAAAAGACTAGACAAAAGAACAGAGCCTCAATGAACTTTGGAACAATAGCATGCGGACTAACATATGTGTAGTTGGTGTCTCAGAAAAAGACAGAGCTGGGGAGGGGTAATTTTTAAAGATACATACCCCAAATTCCCATGATTAAGTTGAGTTTTAAGCAATTCTCGTCAATGTGATATTTGCTCTCATCCCAAGACCAGGTTTGTTTTACTCTTGACTTTTAACAATTTATTTTATATTGGGCGTATTTCCATATTAAAATTTTCTATAAAATTTTTATAATTCCAATGTTAAATCTTTGAAGCAAGATATATTCAGATCAACCTATTTCCTACCCTTTTTCCATCCATCTAGTTTCTTCCATGACTAAATATAAACCTTTAACCATGTTATAATATATGGCTTCAATTGTTATTTAATAAAAACAAATATGTGTGTAGGGGTGTGTGTTTGTGTAGGGGTATGTGTGTTTAGGGGTGTGTGTGCACGTAGGGATGTGTGTTTATGTGTGTAAGGGTCTGTGTGTGTATGTGTGTAGGGATGTGAGTGTATATATGTGTGTAGGGGTATGTATGTGTGTAGGGGGTCTGTGTGTATGTATGCAGGGATGTGTGTGTGCATGTCTGTGTGTGTGTATTATGTGTGTAGGGGTGTGGGTATGGGTGTAGCTGTGTGTGTGTGCACATGCATGCATGTATGTGCCCCTACTCTGGTTTTCCCAGAATGAGAGGAAACTGCAACAAGTCAGAAGGGCCCAAATACCCTGAATCTGGCTATCTCAAGTTATTCTTTTCATATACTACTAACATTTTGCCTTTCTAGTCATCATTTCTTATCTGAAGCAAAGCTCTTTCCAAATTACTTTTCAGACCTTTTCTACTAGAACTTTCCTCTAATTATTTTTATTTATTTATTTATATTTCTGAGATGGAGTCTCACTGTGTCACCAAAGCTGGAGTGCAGTGGTGTGATTTCAGCTCACTGCAACCTCTGCCTCCTGGGTTCAAGCAATTCTCGTGCCTCAGCCTCCCAAGTAGCTGGGACTACAGGCATGCACCACCACCCCCGGCTAGTTTTTGGATTTTTAGTAGAGATGAGGTTTCACCATGTTATCCAGGATGGTTTTGATCTCCGGACGCCAAGATCTTCCCGCCTCAGCCTCCCAACGTGCTGGGATTACAGGCATGAGCCACTGCACCTGGCCCCTTTCTTCTAATTATTATTAACTTCACCTAAATGTGGTTTTTCTCAGTGTCACAACAATAACCCTGTAACCAGAATGTGGGACTCTTGTTACCAAGGCAACTCTTGCCTTGATTCTGATTTTCTAATCTCTTGAGTCTGAGATGTTCTTGGCTTCCTTCACTCCTGAGGTTAAGACCATGACAACCATTTCACTGTTCTGTGGATATTCTATTTTTGTTCTCACTCTTCCTAAGGTTTGACTAATCTAGAGTAGTTTGGAATTCAGCTGTGTTAATTACATTTACTTTTACTATCTAAAATTAATGTCCCCCTCCTAAGCAATTCAGTCCATTGTTTAAGTTATTCTTCTAGTCAATAAAGCCTATTCAAAAATTAAAAGGAAGACTATATAAATTTTTAAAGTAATATGTTAGTTAAAATAGAAGAAAAGCAAGTGATATGGAGCCTATCATTTCAACTCCATAAACTGATTTACACCTGTAATCAAAGGCTGAAAGATAACTAACATTAAAATTGTTTTATTGTATGCTTGATATGGGGTTTTGTATAAATTTTTAAAATGTACATTAGTATTATGTATGGTTATTGTTTCAATTTTGAAAAACCTTTAAATGGATAAGCAAAATAATGACTTTTTAATGTGACATAAATTTGCTTTTAAAATTTTTGAATACATAATTTAAATAATTATAATTATTTGAAATTAGTAGATTGTATTTGAATAAATCAATTTGACTATATGCTATTTAAAAGGCAATAAGAAACAGACAACTTCATTGTTCTGGAGTCTGAAAATCCACACACTTGATTTCTAAAACAGAGCAGCAATATAAATATATTTGAAGAACTTTTAAGTTGAAGATAACTATAGACACAATGATTTAGCACTCTTTCTTCATGTTTCCTCTTTAGACTCCCAAATGGAAACTTCCTACTTGTCTGCTTTCTCACTGGAGTGCTGGGAAAGGAACATCTGCCCTTCCTTTTATGACTCAATCTCTTTTCCCCTTCTCTTCTATGGAGAGAAATGACTTATCTGTGTGGTTGGAATGATGCTCGACTGACATTTTTAAAATGTTGCCTTCTCTTAAATTAATTGGTTAAAATTTCCGTCCTACTTAGTGTTATATGTGAAGCCTATTTTTCAGACTTTTTTTCTTCTCTTTTGGCAAAGCTTTCTAATGTTTGTTGAAAAACAAATAGCATGTTATATTGGGGAATAGAAACCAAAGACAATAGGTATTTAGTGTGACAATTTATATTAATAGGACTTAGTTATATTTAATGTCTTTTGCAGCTATGTATTTAATGTCTTTACCAGAGACTGAAAATTCTTTTAGTGTTCTCATTTTGTTCCCCTCTCTTGGCTTTGGTGTTTCCTTCCTCTGGTGCTGCTACTTAGAGAGAGTTGTACTTTACAGATCTTTCAGTTTTTGCAGTCATAGTTCACTGCTATTACACTGGAGCTCCCTTGGCATAGTGGTAGGGGTAGGGGATGCATTCTGTGATCTCCCAGTTAAACCTTTTAGTTGGCCTACGTATTGAGGCTGTGACTTCACAAGTGTTTCCGACCCTCCTCCACTTGTATTACATTCTTCCTCCTGCCCACTCCCTTCTCTGGCTCCAGTGTTCCCAATCTATTTCCTTGAAGCTCTGTTCCTTGCTGATGACTTTTTCCCTCTCTTAAAGCAAGGCTAGAAGGAGCTGGAGCGGAAAAGAATTACACTGCCCCTGCTGGATTCTAAATTGTGTTCTGGTGAAGTGTTCCTTTATTAAGACTCTAGAAATGGGCCACCAACAGTCTTTAAAAAATCACTGATTTTCTGTTTGTCAAGCTGTTTCTTGTAAGGATGAGAGCAAGGATTTCCAACGTCTTTCCAAAGATGTAAGAAACTTGAAGCCCCTACATACTGTTTTCAATCTGAAGCATTGACTTTCATTTACTTAATATAAAAACTAAAATTTTGATTAAGAAATTCACTAGCTTTAGAAAGGTAAGAAAAATATTCTGAAAAATGTTTTAATGAAAGAGTGATAAACTCATATTTCTGTATTCATGTCATATAATTGACTACTTATTTGAGAACATGAGGAAATTGATTGTTTATATTTTATCTCACTTCACCAACTATGCCCCTACATTTTTTGTTTTTTTCTGATGTGCTTTTCATTTAGACAGTGGTTTTATTCACCCATTTTTTTTTTTTTGTATTCTGTTCCTGACTTTTGCTATTGTGCTATCTATCTTCCTCATTAACTTGTAAGTTCTTCTTTGAGCCTCTTTCTGGGCATATCATATTGCCACCAACTTCTTTGATTCTGTGACAATGTAATTGCCTTCTTCTATGTTATCATTAGGTCATTCTTCTTATGATGTATGTAGTTCTTGTGCTTTTGCGCATCCATTTCTTCTTTTGGGGGAAAGATTGCTAATCTCTAAGTGTAGCTTTTCTCTTAGTTTTTTTTCAGATTACTCATCTTTGAAAAGTGAAAGGTATTTGTTGAAGAAAAGCAGGGTAACAAAGGGAAGATGATAGAGCACCAGTATTCTGAAGGGTTGACTTCTGTTTGATGCCTGTTAACCAAATCTATCATATCCTTTGTTAAGGAGAAAGTCTCTCCTAAATTTATGGCATTCAAGTGTCCATATTGCTCATGGCTAAATGCTTTAATTTGAAGTTTCCCTTCTTCGTGTTCACTGCCTGTCTGGCCTTCTTTTATGACATTTACTCCTAGCAACCCCCTTTGGCTAAGGGTTTAGATTATAGAAAAGTCAAAGACTTGACAACACACTTTGATTTTGCTACTCTACTTATTTTGCTCTTCTGAGTTGTCACACTGAGTCATTAGAGGGAAAACTCCCACTTCTGCCTTTGCCCACCCACACCTCGATGTTTTTCATTCTAGTCAAATAATCAATGGAGATATTCTTTCCTAAATGCCAGTATTAAGTTCTGACAAGACTGCTTCCAGCATAAAGTGAGAGGAAGCCTTGTTCACCACGCAGTTTTCTCCTTTGTTTGAACAGCCTTTCCTAGCACCTGGCAGAATGGCATTCATAGATTTTTATTAAAGTTATAGCGTTTTTGCATTTTTTCCCCTGTTGCTTTTTTGATAAGTTTGAGGAAAGAGAATATAAGAGCAGGATAAAATGTCATTTTCTGATCTCTGAAAAAAGTTTAATTTGCCAGTTAAAATAGATGATACTGCTTGGAAAAACAACAAAAGCACAATGACTACCATTCCTATCTTATCTTCATTATACTTAGGAATTTTCTGAATATCTATCAGTAGACTTTTGGCTCTGAGATGGGCTATGAAATATTTTGGATAAATTTTGAGGTTAAGGAAATGTGTTCATGTCTTACTAAGAATTAGCAGCAAGAGTCTTTTGCTGGTAGGACTTTCATCTCTAGAACTTATTCTGTGTAAACCTCTAGAAATTGTAGGATATTAGGTCTCAGAACACAGGATAAGACCTATCTGTTGCCTGAGCAACTTCAAGGGCCTGCAAGCTTGAATATGAATAAGCTCCCAGAAACTGACAGGACTTCTTACTCCTTTTGCAATCTTTTGAGGGCTAGTGGAAGTTTTTTGGTATTACAACGTCTATTTGTATTTATATATATCCTCCCAAAAGGTTACACGTTAGCGTAAACTCTAGAAAAGACTAAAGAAGAAGTTTCACTCTGAGATAAATATATATAGAATATATTTGAACCTAGAATATAAGAAATATTTTTACTATTAATTTCCATTATTTTATGATAAATTTTGCACAGTTACTGAAAGAATCAATCAGTTTTTTTGTTTGTTTCTTTCAGGGTATAAGTGTAAAATTGTGTTATTGTTACAGGTGCAAATAGCATCATCCCTTTTAAGAACTTCCTTTAGGGACAAAGGTTTATTCCAATTCTTTTAAGACTAAGTGTGTATATTGCATTTATGTTTTCCAAACGCTTTTCGATGCACATGTATAAATACAATGAATATTAATAA
>NW_016804679.1:1316807-1329290 GCF_001698545.2 Rhinopithecus bieti
ATACAATGAATATTAATAATTCTTCTATATCTGCACTGAGAAAAAAACAGCCATTTAAAAAATGTAATTAAAATTTTACAATATGTTTACTGCCTTTTGTTATTACTTTGCTTATCTGAAAAGGTGCCTAAGGCCATTTTTGAATATAACTGAATACTCTGTCATCTCATAACAATTTCCTGTAAAATTTTAAGTCACAAAGTCAGACTACTAAAATAATTAATTAAAATATTGAAAATAAATTTAAATTCCATTGACAAGGAAACTCTGGAAGACCAGCTTTCAAAATTACAAAAAAGAATTTTGGGAAGATTTCTGTGTTGTTAAAACTCTGAAGAGCATTATATGGAATACTTTTAATATATGATAAATAATATATGTGCTATATCATAAGTGAAATATTCATATTGAAACTTGAATGCATTACTTCTCTTGTGCTTAGTGCATACATTAGACTTAACTACAAAAACAGAAAAAAAGCCTTTTTTAAAAAAATTTAAAAGTTATAAAAATCATATTATTTAACAAAGTAAAATGCCTTTGGAACAACATAGATAATAGACTATTTCCTTTAAGCATAATTTTTTCAGAACTCATAAATATATGAGTTTCCAGTTATGTATACATTTTGTTAAGCATTGACATTAAGAAGTCAGGGTATTTTGTCACAGTATTGACACACATTGTGAAACTTTGTCAAACCGAAGTAATTAAACCACCAGCATGCAACAACTTTGTTAACCAAGCAATTATACAGTCTACAGCACATTCCTTTAAGAAAATGAGGAGAAAAAAGGAAACTAGCATTCTGTGTTTCTTTAAAAATTAAATAGAAAATGAAATATTTAAAATCATTTTTGTTATGTATTAACAATTTAAAGAACATCAATTATACAGCAAAAGACCAATAAATGTATTTACATAGAGCCACACATAACAATGGTACCCAGATAAAGTCAGCCATAATTACTGGCAGCAAAGTCAAATAATTTGTTGTCAAATACTTTAGGAAATTATGCAACTATCATAAGAATAATATAGGGCTCTTATAATTTGTAGTAGTCAAGCATTCTTCTAATGTGTACAAACAATCTCAGGTTTATGGTGCTCCATGAACCTGGGTTATAAAATGACGGTCAAGCTGTGAGGACTTCAGCACGCTGTCGCATGTCACACCTGTAACACTAGGTGTGAGTTTTCTTTTATTCCTGCCACAAATTCATTAACCTCAAACTCTTGTTATATACGTTTTCTTAAGATGTCTTCCCTTCCTTCCCCTCCCTCTTTTTCTTCTTCTTTTCTTTTTTTCCAGGAAGATGACATAGCAGCTTTTGCATGGTAACTAATTCCCAGTCCTCAAAAAAGTCACGATTTGAAATTGCAGGCATCATTATTTTGATTACCACGCTATCCTAAAGGCGTACTCACTTTTACCAGCAACTCCTCTGAGGTGGTTGAGGTGTCTCGCTGTTTCTTCTAGTCTCCATTTCTGGCAGTTTTCTGTTTGTTCTTTTTGATTTCTGTACAGGACTCACCAAGGAGTGACATTCCATCTCTTTGGGAGAACATTCCTCTGTAGTAGATGTCTTCTTTCCTGAGGCAGTCACTCTAGTCTGACTTTTCTGGATATTATGTCTGGTTAAATTTTTCAGTTCTCGCCTTCTGAAGATTGCTACCTGTAAGTTGAGAATACGGCTTTCTGGAATTCATTTAGTCTTGCTTTTAATCCAAATAATATTACTTTCTCTTCCATCTAAAAATTCCAAGAACTGTGCCAGATAAAATTTTATTTTTTCATTGATATATTTAGTCGGCATATGTCAGAGACATAGACCTAGTGTCCCATAATTAGTGACAGTTCTGGCACTAGGACTTAAATCTTTTGGCCCCAACCCGATATTACAAGCTTTTGTGATGTCATATTCTAAGCTACTTTGTAGTGATTAAAGGCAGTGAATATGCCCCAAACTGTATTGCATTGCATTGCATTTAAATGTTTCAACATTGAAGACAGTTAATACTTTTGAGATAACAAAATTAATATGATAAACATTTAGAGTGTAATATGTAACACATGGTTTCCAGTTATACATATTTATTTAAATTTTAGCACTAGAAGTGAAGGCATCTTGTCACATAGCATTAACAGGCATTAATACCCAGTGGGTGCCTAACAACAATAGGAGTAGTTCTGTTGTGAAATGCTTTGTAGTTTACATAGTACTTTCACATGCATACACATAGATGTTTTTAATACAGATGATATTCCTGCTATTTTTTGTTATTGAGGATACAAAATTCATTGAAGAAGTAATTCCTATGCCAATAAAAAACCAAGTTGCCTCCAGAGCTTCTGCCACTACTGTGTATGGTAGAGACAAAAATGATTACAAGGTTTTCCAGCAAATACTAACAAGAAATGTAGTAAACTTTCAAGTTCTTAGAATCTGGGCTGGCCCAGTGATCATCCTCGACCAATAGAATGTGATAAAAATTACCTTGCGCTAAGCCTCAAGAGGTGTTGTAGCTTCTGCTCTCACATTCTTGGAACCCTATTATCATGTGACCAAGCAGAAGCTAGCATGAGAGATGGTAAGTGATGTATGGCCCAGTCATCCCCATCATCCAGCTGATCATAGATGATCTATGAGTTGGGTCATCTGAGTTCAGCCAGCTTCAGCCCATCTTCCAACTGACTCCTGAGGGTTACATGAACAAGCCTGGTAAAGCCCAGAGCTGAAGAACCACTCATCAGCATTGTGAATTAAATGAATAGTGTTTTAAACCACTAAGTGTTTGGTTAGTTTATTATTTATCAAGAGATAACAGATACACCACTATAAGCTCTCTGTTCATATACTATTCATACCTGTTCATATCAATTACCTGTTCATAGCAAAGCCATTACATATACTATTTATTGATCATTACAAAAACACTGTTGTATGAGATGAGATTACATTGCTTACCTAAGAACACACGGTTGGTAATAGGAGAGTTGAATCCTCATCTCAGGTCTGCAAAATTCACATTCCTACTAAGTCACCAAAATTACTGACATCATACACACTTTCCATATTCATATCAGAATATAAAGAAGGATGAAAGAAGACATCAGCATTAGAACAGAGAGATCTTGGGTGCATATGAGTAAAATAGCTGTAATAAATATAACCATCAATTTAAAAAAAAAAAAAACGCTTTACTGAGATATAATTCTCATACCATATAATTCAGGTGAATTGAATTGTACACTGAAGTGTACAATTCAATGGTTTTTAGTATATTCAATATGCAATCATAATCTCAGTCACTTTTAGAGTATCTTAATCACCAAAAAGAGAAATCCTATACTTTTTATCTATCTCCCTTACCCTTTATTTTCCCTAGCCCTATGAAACCAATAATCCATTTTCTATCTCTATATATTTAACCATTCTGGACATTTTATATAATTTAAGTTATATGTGTCTTTTGTGCCTAGATTATTTCACTTAGACTAGATTGGTTGTATTCAAAGTAGCATGGCTGTAAATGATTATTCACCTAATGTTTTCAAAGTTCCTACCTGTGGTAGCATGTATCAATACTCTATTACTTGTGTGGCTGAATAATATTTCGTAATATATATATATACCATATTTTGTATCCAATTGTCTGTTGATGGGCCTTTTGGCAATTGTTAATTGTGCTTATATAAAGATTACTGTCTAAGTTTTTGTTTGCCCATATGTTGTTAAGTTACTTTGGTTAAACAGTATACCTAAGACTAGAATTGCAGGGTCATTGGCAATTCTATGTTTAACTTCTGGAGGAACCACTAAAACTGTCCACATCAGCTGCACCATATTACATTCTCACAAGCAGTGTGTAAGGATTCCAATTTTTGCCAACACCTGTTATTATCATTTGGAAAAATTATTCTAGCCATTCTAGTAGGTATAAAGTGGCATCTTATTGTGATTTTGTGTTTTACTAATGACTAATGATGCTGAACATCCTATCAGTCATGTGGTTTCTTGACCATTTATCTTCTATTAGAAATGTTTATTCAAGTTATTTTTCGATTGAGTTATGTGTTTTTGTTTTTGAGTTGCAAGAATACCCTAAATATTCTGAACACTTCATCCTTATAAGATGTATGATTTGCAAGTGTTTTCACATTCTGTATATTATCTTTTCACCTTTTTGTTAGTATCTATTGACAGTGTCCTCTGAGGGACAAAGGATATAAAAAAATGAAACTTTGTAAAATTTCATTTATCTAAAATAGCTAAAAAATTACAGATTTTGAAATTTTCATCTAAATATCTTTGCAAAGTTTTATTTATCTAATTTTTCTTTATTGTGTATGCTTTTGGTGTCATATATGAGACTATTGCCAAATCCAAGTTCATCTAGGTTTATTCCTATGTGTTATAGTTTTACCTCTTACCTGTATGTCTTTGATCCATTTTGAGCATTTTTTTTTTTTTTTTTTTTTTTTGGAGATGGAGTTACAGTCTTGTTGCCCAGTCTGGAGTGCAGTGGCACGATCTTGGCTCACTCAAACCTCTGCATCTCAGGTTCAAGTAATTCTCCTGCCTCAGCCTCCCAAGTAGCTGGGATTACAGGCACTCACCACCATGCCCAGCTAATTTTTGTATTTTGGGTAGAGATGGGGTTATACCACATTGGCCAGGCCAGTCTCAAACTCCTGACCTCAGCTGATCTGCACACCTGGACCTCCCAAAGTGCTGGGATTACAGGCATGAGTCACCGTGCCCAGCTGAGTTAATTTCTATAAATGTTGTAAATAAAAGCTTGGTGCCACAATGAAGATGAACAAAATAAAGATTCCTCAGCAAGGCAAATTTACTTCCGCAGAAGGCTGCTGCTCGCTATTCCAGCTGCTGGGAGGGCACAGGGAGCTGGGTAGGGCAGGAGTTTTTATCTCTAAGTCGGCAGCTCCTGGAGCTGTGTCCTTTCCCCATTGGCTGGAGTCGAAGGCACAATCTAAGCTGACCCCATTGGTTACTGCTTAAAATTGAACAGGGCTCCAGCTACTCAGGAGGCTGAGGCAGGAGAATGGCGTGAACCCGGGATGTGGAGCTTGCAGTGAGCTGAGATCCGGCCACTGCACTCCAGCCTGGGCCACAGAGTGAGACTCAGTCTCAAAAAAAAAAAAAAAAAAAAAAAAAATTGAATAGGGCTAACCAGGCGGGAAGGGAGAGGCTGTCTATTACAGTTCAAGGCATGTCAGGCATGCGTCCAGAATTGTTGGGTTCTTGGTCTCACTGACTTCAAGAATGAAGCCATGGATGCTCAGGTGAGTGTTACAGTTCTTAAAGACTGTGTCCGGAGTTTGTTCCTTCAGAGGTTCAGATACCTTTGGAGCTTCTTCCGTCTGGTGGGTTCATGGTCTTACTGACAGGAGTGAAGCTGCAGACCTTCTCAGTGAGTGTTACAGTTCTTAAAGGCAGCGTGGACCCAAAGAGTGAGCAGTAACAAGATTTATTGCGAAGAGCAAAAGAACAAACCTTCCACAGTGGGGAAGAAGACCCAAGGTGGTTGCACTGGCTGGCTGAGGCAGCCTGTTTTTGTTACCTTATCTCGACCCCACCCACATGCCTGCCTGATTGCTTCAATTGTAACCAGGAGAGCTGATTGCTCCGTTTTACAGAGAGCTGATTGGACCATTCTTGACAGCGTGCTTGATTGGTGCATTTATAATCCTGAGCTTAGACACAGAGCTGCTGCATTGGTGCCCTCTACAATCTCGTAGCGTAGACATAAAAGTTCTCCAAGCCTCCCACTAGGTTAGCGTAGATCGTGCGCGGGCGGCGGGGGGAGGGGGGGGGGGGGGGGGGGGGGGGGGGGGTCTAGCTGATTGGTGTATTTACAAACCTGAGCCTAGGACACAGGCGTGGCCTGATTGGTATGTTACAAATCCTGCTAGACACAGAGTGCTAGCCAGGAAAGTTCTCCAAGTCCCCACTAGGTTAGCTAGATGCAGAGTACTGACTGGTGTATTTACAAACCTTGAACTAGACACAGAGTGCTGATTGGTGTATTTACAATCCTCGAGCTAGACACAGAGTGCTAGATGGAAAAGTTCTCCAAGTCCCCACTAGGTTAGCTAGATACAGAGTACAGATTGGTGCATTTACAATCCTCAAGCTAGTCATAAAAGTTCTCTAAGTCCCCACTAGACTCAGGAGCCCAGCTGGCTTCACCTAGTGGATCCTGCACCAGGGCTGCAGGCGGAGCTGCCTGCCAGTCCCAAGCGGTGCCTGCACTCCTCAGCCCTTAGGCGGTTGATGGGACTGGGTGCCACAGAGCAGGGGGCGGTGCTCCTTGGGGAGGCCGCCTGGGAACCCGGCCGCTGCTCCGTGTGCCCACCTGCCGAGCTGGCCCACACACCCGCCGGAACTCGCGGTGGCCCTCCAGCGCTGCACACGCCCGGGTTCCCGCCCGCGCCTCTCCCTCCACACCTCCCCGCAAGCAGAGGGAGGCGGCTCCAGCCTCCGCCAGCTCAGAGAGATGCTCCCACAGTGCCGTGGCAGGATGAAGGGCTCCTCAAGCTCTGCCAGAGTGGACGCCTGGGCCGAGGAGGCGCCCAGAGGTAGGGCTGCTAGCACGTTGCCACCTCTCATTAGGGCACGGCAAAGGCGGGAAGGGTGATCCTGGCGGAAAAGACAATTGCAGAGCAGGTAATCAAGGGAATAGATGTGAATTACAGATTGGGGCTAGTGGGAAGGTTATCTACCCTGACTAGGGAGAGGGAGAGGTTCAAAGAACGAGGAAGTTAAGCTTGAAAATAGAGAACAAAGAAAAAGGAAGCTGAGCAATCCCTCTCTTTGAAGAGAAACTTACTGTACCTAACATAAATGATGTGAGTTAAAGGTTCAGCTTCATTCTTTTGTATGTGGCTATCCAGTTGGCTAGTGATTAATTTTCACACTAAGTTTGCACGTCAGTTTGTGCAGGTGAATTATGGGGAATACAGAAGATTCTGTATTATTTTGTATCTACATTTACTGTCTATTATGTTGGCTGGAATATGACAAAAGTATTTCATTTAGTAAATAAAATATTATGCAATGTCGTAATGCATTAAAGAAGAATGATTATTGGTATATATCATACCCTATGTCATATGGAAAAATGTTTAAAAATATATATGCACACACACACAGACACACACACACATATATATATTACACTAATAATGCCTTTTCTTGACTTCTTAGGTTGCATCAGTTATTTTAATAAAATAGAAAATAATAATGTTAAAGTATAGACTTTATAGCTACAAAAAACTTAGATTTACATTTTCCAGTGATCATCAGAACAATTTCATAGGTACCATTCTGGACAGGTAATATATCTATTTTATATATTAACAAATGAATGGGAAAAATTGCCTCAGGTCTAAACAAGAAAATGGAATAATAAAAAATAAAATAAACATCTCTCCTGATTCTTAGCTTAAATTCATGTTCCATCCATGCCATCTTAACGCTTTTCCCTCGAATTTGGTCTTTTAGTAATTTGGTAGTCTACCTAATAGGAGTATGTTCAAAACCAATCTTTCCTACAAAGCTAGAAGAATTTGCAGGTCAAATCAAATCAAAAGCGTTAGTGTAATACAGTTGTGTCAGATATAAGATTTTTTTTTTTCTTTTTTCTAACTGGTATTTCTCCCTGGCAGAGAATTAAATTATTCTAGTATAATTTGCTTATCATAAAAACATGCTAGCTGCTATTTAGTATCCTAAAAGTTAATATATTTTAGAAGGCTCTGATGAGTATTTGTTTTAGGTGATTGATTGTTGGGAAAAGCAGATGGAGATATTTTATATCTTCAAGAAGAAAAGATAAGTATTTTAAAGAGCTTAATAAAACTTAATGCCCATTTTCCTTTTTCAATAATTACTTTAAAAGGAAGCCAAAAGAATTCGTAGAATGGAGAATCACTATAAGAACATAAATTTGATTATCAAGAGAGTTATTTTCCATGTGTTAAGATGTTGGAAAAGTGTTCTCAAGTATTCAGTGGCTCAGAATGTGTATCATCTACACAAAAACTGTCCCCCCCAAAAAATTTACATGAGAATGTAATTTAGCCATCTGAAGAATGAGCAAACAAAAGGAACTAAATAATGGAGGAAAGGTGATATAAAAATTATTGTAATATTCACTCAATGGTTTTAAATAGGATCAACTTATGAAATTTTACACAAATGGTTATAAAACAAGTCAAATGTCTTAATAAACCTTAAAAGAACATATGCATAATATAAAAAAAATTAAAATAAACTCGTTTACAAATTCTGATACAACTGTAGAAAATTGAAATGGAAGGGATGAGGATGAGGAAAAAAAGTTTGTGTTAGTTTTCTCATCTTCCTTGAAGAGAATTGGATAGATACACTCAAGTTTTGCCATTGTTATTTATAACATATGTGTTCATGTATTTTTTAGACCCTCAAATGTAACCAACAGTAGGATTTAAAATATAGAATATATCTTTCAAATGAGTAGAAGTGAGATGTGGAAAGACAAAGCTCATATAACAAAATATACAAACCAAAGGAACTTATTCCAAACAAGAGAAAGGAAAAGAAAAGAAAGAAGAACCTGTAATTATGAAAGTCAGCAAGCTACTTTCTATGAGTCAAATCTGGCCCACCACCTCTTTTTGTAAATAATGTTTTATAGGAACTGCACTCATTAATTCACAAATTGTCTATGGCTGTTACCATGCTATAATGGCAGAGGTGACTAATTGTGGCAGAGACTGTAAGGCCCACAAAACCTAAACGTTTACAATCTGGTAATATTTTATAAAATAATTCTCAGAAAAGTTTTGCCAGTTACTGATCTATGATAATAAATATATATAGGATTACTTCATTTAAATAGCTCAAGTTAACAGGGTAAGAGAAGAAAAGGTAAATAAAAACAATAATGTTATACACATTTTGAAAGGACCTTCACAAAATGCATGTAGAATAACTAGGTAATGCTAATTCCTCAAGTCCCTTCCTTTTCAGGCAGTTGAATGATGAGCGTTTCACAGAGCTTGTGTTACTTTTGTTGGATTTTTGAGTCATAATTATGAGTTTTCTAAGCAGAAGACAGAAAAGTCATCCCAGGCAGAGAAAATAGCATGTGGAGACATGAAGGTGGGAAATAGATGAATATTTCAAGGGCAGCAAAAAGGGATCATAACAAAAGAAAATGACTCTGCAGGTCTTTGCAATGATTATTCTTTCCTCTTGATTCTTTCTAAAGAATTTGCCACTTTCTGAAATGATCTTACATGCTTATTAATATAGTCAACTCCATCCTCCAGAAGATAAGCTTAGTATTTGTTGAATGAATGAATGAATGAATGAGTGAATGAATGAATGACCACATTAATTTGTCCTGTGGTCCAGTAAGCATAAAAGCTGCTGGGGAGTCCCAGAGGTCAAACAGCATCACTACCCAGTCACACTGATTTAATCACTTCAGTGTTATTGCCATACTGAATACATTTCCTCTGAGCCATGCTTGTTCTACTTTTCCTAGTCTGCAGATCACTTCCTTTAATAAAGATGATAAAAGCAAAAAAGGAGTTGACTAATCAGCTTCCTCTCAGAAAGTTACAAGCATTATAACACCCACTTTTGACCAAAGTAATTTTTCTTCTAGCTACAAGCATAGTTAAAAAGACTTTTTCTACAGTTTTGTCTGGCTTTGTTCAGAGTCAAACCTGCCCTAGCCGCTTACTCAGCTGCTCAGATCTCTGTGGTCAATCGTTTCAGCCTTAGCCTGTGGCTGATAAGAGCAGAGTTAGAGGTCCAAAGTGTCAGTGGTCTACTTAACTTTTGTCTGTTACATACCCACAAACTCTAGTTATAAGACAGTCCTTAGTAATGCAGGTCTCTCAGCATGAAAGACCAGGTGAGTCGGTAGACAAACTTTTGCTAATTTATCCTTAAGCTGAAAATGACAACTTTCTGCACAGGCCCTATCATTGATTGACAAGTGATATTTTACCTTTTTTTTTTAAAGCAGCCATCATAAATTATTGTTACTTTGATACTTACACATATTAGCTTAAAAGATAGTATTTTCTTGTGCAAACAATATAACTATATGCTTTATATAATTGATTGGTAAGTTACCTTGTTTGGTCTTTTATGACTTCTTAGGAATCAAGTAATTTGAGTAGGAATAACAGTTTATGTGTAGATGTATTCCTAACTTTAGATGAAATGTTAAATGCATATTTACCCTTTATATAATAAAATTGTCTCTTTAATATAATTTTACTTTTATCAAGAGAGAGATTTTCCTTAGTTCTATCTGCTTGCTAATATTACCTAACAAAATTAGTTATAATTTTCTTATGCAATTATCAGGTGATGTTCCTCTGTTAGACAGGAACTCTTTTTCTTGTTTCCAAGCCTTTCAAAAAAAAAAAAAAAAAATGACAATTCTTGTAAAACAGCCAGACACATGGTTTGTGATTTTCATTTTCAAGTAAGATTGCTCCTCCTAAAAAGAAAGGAATCAAATTCCATTTCAAATTACATTACTGCCTCTATTCGAGTATGGTTGGTTACCCATGCAAACCTGCAGGTTTATGCCAGATGAAACAATTCTGAATGTAGGATTTTCAAGATTTGTAGAGGTAAACCAATTGTTAGGGAGGAGTTTTGCCTTGAGATTATCCAAAGCTTCAGGGGAGAAAAAAATATGATAATAGGGTTTAGTATTTTAAATCCAGAATGAAAATACCTCAAAATAAACCAGGATGCTTTGCTGAGATGCATCCTTATACCTCTGAGAAAATGAGAGAATTGTGGATACTGTGAAAAAGATGAGACAGAAATTAAAAGACAAAAAAGATTTGGGTGAATATAAATCAGTACCTAAACCTTCCTATCCCTACAGAAATGTGTCATCTTAGGGTGTTTTTCTCTATCTTGATGCCTCTAACACTTAGGATTCAAGCTTGTTAAAGAAGCTGTTACTGAGAATTTTTACAGAATTTTACAACAGTGCCCTAGAAGCCGCTCTAAGCTTGTTTTCGGTAGTCCTTGGTGGGGGAAATACGCTTGCAAATAAATGAGCACTGAATTTGTTGCATATTTTGTCGAATAAAAATTAGTTTATTGAAATTTCCACATTTATTAAGTGTTTCTGCCCACTTAGTCTTGGGGCTCTGGCACATACCCACCCTGCAAGGGACAGAGACATGGAACTGCCCATGATCCTGTCCCTGAGAAGTTTCCCATCAACTCTGGGGTTATCTCATGAGTCAAGGGAGGTACAGACTCTGTCTACACATTCCCGGACCCTACATTTATTTCTACAAAATTTCTCAAACTTTTTTCGAGGCTCATAGACCTGTTGTTACTGCCTGTTTTCTACTTTAAAATGAATCTTCTGACTGAATTGGAATACAAAGCAAACTAGTTTCAGAGACCAACAGGCCATTCTGAGTTATGAATGATAGGCTGATATTTTGAAACTCTTGTTTCCTAAAGATGACTTTCTGCAGGAAAAGGGCTTTGAAAACAAAATCATATATGTTCCAATGAGAGTCCAGTTTTTTCCAAAAGCCTTTTTGCAGAATCTATATATTAAACACCTTTTGCACATTTTTTTAACACACCACGAAATTCAATGTTTGAAACAGAACAGTTGTTTATTATTTGTCAGTGGTCATCGGGATTTTATGGCTTCATGCTCTTATGTTCTTTTCTTTCCTTTTTTTTTTCTTTTAATAATAGTCATTTTAATTAAGCAAAGTCGGCAGAATATAACATAGATGTCAATTTTCTAAATTAAATATAATTTTTTTGTTAAAATATTCACAGCAGCTGGGCACGGTGGCTCATGCCTGTAATCCCAGCACTTTGGGACGCCGAGGCAGGGGGATCACAAGGTCAGGAGATCAAGACCACCCTGGTTAATACGGTGAAACCCCGTCTCTACTGAAAATACAAAAAATTAGCCAGGCGTGGTGGAGGGCGCCTGTAGTCCCAGCTACTCGGGAGGCTGAGGCAGGAGAATGGCGTGAACCCGGGAGGCGGAGCTTGCAGTGAGCCGAGATAATGCCACTGCACTCCAGTCTCATATACATATACATATACATATATATATATATATATATATATATATATATATATATTCATTCACAGCAGATCAACAATTCATTTCATTAGTAGATGACTTTAAAGCATGTCAGGGAATTCTCTAGAGGATTCACCTTGTACAAAGGTATTTCAGAGGTAGACCTTCTGGGGGAAATTAAGGGTTTTTGTTTATTTGTTTTTAAATAAGACATTATTATTCCTGGATCTACCACACGATCTCATTAGGGTGCTGACGAGTTGATGGGTGCAGCACACCAACATGGCATAAGTATACATATGAACAAACCTGCACGTTATGCACATGTACCCTAGAACTTAAAGTATAATAAAAAATAAATAAAAAAAA
>NW_016804679.1:1329414-1356875 GCF_001698545.2 Rhinopithecus bieti
AATAAAAAAAAAAAAAAAAAAAAAAAAAAAAAAAAAAAAAAAAAAAAAAATTTTCATCCTGAAATTTGATATCCTCATAATTAGTTTTATTTACTCATTTGTTTAAATGTGCAGAATTAGAAAGACTTTATTCTAGACACGTGTTTAATTAATACCACATTACAGAATAGTCTCTAAATATAGGGAGAAACTGAGATAAAGGGCACTTTATGAAATCAAAACTATTTTCATATACTGTTACCATATGAAAGAAAATGAGAACTATTCCATGAATAAAGACTCTGCAGTCATTTTCTTACATAGTTTCAGGATCCTGTTTACACCTACACAGCTTACACTGGATGATATTGTTTCTCTGTTCAGTGTGAAGTAATTATGTTGCAGTTTCATTCCTATGAGATATTTCCAGATGCCATCAAGATAACAGAACTAAAGTCACATCACCACAAGCAGCAGACAAAGGCAAACAGTTCATCAAACCGTGACTGTGATTAGCCAGAAAAAAAGTGACAGTTACTAGCAGTTCTGCAGCACCTGCATTTCTTCAGAATCTTTAGCTCTGGAGCAACTATGGTTGGCTCAGCAAATTCCAATATCGCAATTAGGAAATAAAGCATTTCATAGAAGAAGATTAAAAGAGGCACAAAATGCAGACTGCAAGAAAAACAGTGTTTAAAAAATTATATAAACTTGTAATTTTTTATATAAAATGGGAGAATGTCTGTAATAAGCTCAGGAAATTATCTTTAAACTGGGAGAACAACAAGAATTTGAAAGCCACGGTCGGGCTGACAATACTGCAAAATGAACTGCCAGAAAGGAAGAGATGTGGGGGTTCCTATAAGGCATCTGAAGAATGTTAATGTGGATTAAAATTGTATTAACATAAAGAAATAACCACTCAGGCTTGAAAAATGAATATTGCCCTTTCACTGTTTCTAATAATGATGTCATCTAGCAGCAGGCAGTTGCTTGTTTGCATTACACACATGCGACATTGTAATGCGTATGATCTTTATGTCCTAAAATGTGAAAACTAGAATGTACAGGTGTTCATTGCAAGTTTTGCATGGAAGATTTTGGCAGTCACTATAGAACTCTTAAGAAATTGAAATGGTCAAGGCTTTGATGAAGAATTGAAGTAATATATTTGTGCATATTTGAACAGAGGAATCTAGGAGACCAACAAATTCATAAAAATGTCAATCAAAGTCTATGATGTAGGATTCTCTACTACAAGAGCACCTATGTTTTAAGAAGCTTCATTTATAAATGAACATTCTGAATTTTAATATATACTCAAGTTTTAGACACTGAGTTGGCTTGACAAAAGAATTCAGCTACTCCACCACCCTGATCTGCCAGCGACAGGCATTTAACAGAGTTTCCGGCCCTTAAAGGGTTTCAAAGTAGAGTAAACATTTAGCACAAAACAGCACCTATGATGCCGTCAGTATCTTAGGGGTGCACAGAGCTGCGGATCTTAGGTCTAGAGTTTGGCAAGTCTAGCAATAATTTTCTTAGAAATAGGGACTCGGATAGTCTAGTCCCTATCTAGACTCTAGGTAACTTCTGAGAATTGAGGGGTTCAACAGTTGATTCTAGAGTCATGAAGACTGGAGTGCCTCCCAAAAAACGGAAGTTCAGCTCATCCACCAGAGTATCTTGGGTTTCTCAGATCATGCTTGCTTACAAGTTTATTATAATCAACAAATATTTGTGGGAAACAATGTTATGAACAAAGCATATGTTTGACACTGTAAAAGATTCCAGGAATTGCATATATTGGCATGATTATTTTCAAATATTTCTTACAATTACAACTTTTCATCATTAAGTAAATACTAAAGAAAGGAAAATGTTATTTAATGTTACCCATTACAGTGAGCAATGGTTCTAACATATATTTTATATTCAGGTTAACCTTTTAACTCATTTAAATATTTAATTAAATACCAAATTGCACAGAATATTGTACCAAATTTTGTACAAGTTGAATTTAATGACCATCCACTATGAACTGGTCATCTCAAAATACTCTGCAGTGGATCATATTATTAAGTTCCTGGGGGCTGGGCGCAGTGGCTCACGCCTGTAATCCTAGCACTTTGGGAGGCTGAGGCGGGCAGATCACGTGGCCAGGAGATCGAGACCATCCTGGCTAACACGGTGAAACCCCATCTCTACTAAAAATACAAAAAATTAGCTGGGCATGGTGGCGAGCACCTATAGCCCAGCTACTAGGGAAGCTGAGTCAGGAGAATGGCATGAACCCGGGGGCAGAGCTTGCAGTGAGCCGAGATCGCGCCATTGCACTCTAGCCTGGGTGACAGAGACAGACTGTCTCAAAAAAAAAAAAAAAAAAAAAAAAAAAAAAAAAAAATTCCCAGGGACAGTATCTGTATTCTCACTTTTCATATATAAAGAAAGTATAAATAAAATTACACTTTCTTTACCATTTATCCATTGACAGACACTTAGGTTGGTTTCATATCTTGGCTATTATGAAAAATGCTTTAATGAATATGGGAGTGCATATATCTCTTAGAGATATTGAATTCATGTCCTTTGGATATATACCCAGCAGAGAAATTGAGGGATCCTTTGGTAGTTCAATTTTTAATTTTTTGAGGAAGTTTCAAACTTCTGTAATTGCTGGACCAATTTATATTCCCACCAACAACGTGGAAGGGGTCCCTGCCCTCACCAACACTTACCTCATAAGGCACTATTATGAACAATTACGTGCCAACAAATTGCATAACCTAAAAGAAATGGATGTATTTCTAGAAACACACAATCTACCAAGACTGAATTAAGAAAAATAAAAGCCTGAACAGACCAATAATGAATAAAGAGTAATAAAAAACCTTCCAGCAAAGAATAGACCAGGACCAGAAGGCTTCACAGCTGAACTCCGTTCAAAGAACAGCTAATACCATTCCTTTTAAACTCTTCCAGGAAAAGTAGATTAAATACTTCCAAACTCATTTTATGAGGCCAGCATTACTCTTATACTAAAGCTAGACAAGGACTCTACAAGAAAGAAAAACTAAAGGTCAAAATCTCCCATGAACATAGATGCAAAAATTATCAATAAAATAGCAGCAGATTGAATTCGGCAACATTTTACAACAGTTCCTTTTTCTTCATAATCTCACCAACACTTGCTATCGCCCGTCTTTTGATAATAGCTTTCCTAACAAGTAAGATTGAGCAGGATTGGGCAGCCAGTCAATATTACTCTGAGTTCTCAAGAAATTGAATTTTCAACCATAAATCAAAAAGGTAGACTGACATCAATTTCTGGAGAATATTATAATTTGCAAAACTCATAAAAGGAAACATCTTTTCTATGACTATTGCCTTAAGTCAGAGTGATAGTTTTTTCCTTAAATTTTCACGAGGTCCTTCTAAATTTAAAATTGTATTTCCGCATGTAGCTTGAGGTTACTGTATTGGACAACACAGGTTGGAATGAATTACTTCCTAGATTCATTTGCTTTGGAGACAAGATTTTCACAATGGTTTGGAATATTTTTTACAGTTCAATTTATGTAGTTGCTCTTCATAGCTATCCAAATCCTTTAATTGCGTATCATTCAGGATAAATTTCCTCTAGTTGGTGAGAAGATTCTTAATCCCTGCTAGTGAATCAGTGACACCAGAACATCATGGTATAAAATTAGTAAATGTGTAGAAAAAACCTAAGATATTTCTAGACCTCACAGAAGTATCCACTTAGTGGCTTAGCACAAAAGTATGGATCGAAAGATCCAGATTAGTGTCTAAGTGCCTCCATTATGTAATGTACAAATTATTTTCCTCCTAGACCTTAGTTTTTCCATCTTTAATTGCAAAATTTCTGTTGTAAAATGATTTTCTAAAAATATGAGAATAAAAGTATGAGAAACGTGTGATAAATACTTTTTGAGTCATGCCTTAATAATAATAAGAATCAACATCAATATTTACCAAAATGCTCATATTTGAATAGAAAATATTCTTTCTAGTACAATAAAACAAGGTTAGGCAACCAAGTGCTGTGCACATATAGGCACATTATAATCACCCGATATTAGAGATTAGTTGATTACAACTTCCTTATTGATGCATTTCTTTGCTCTGAGGTTTTATGTTTTAACCAAAAATCACTTAACCATACTATGTAAAGTGAGAATATAAAATAGTTAAAGGAAACATTTATACTGAAGGTTTTTTTCTTGGAATTATTTCTAGCCAAAAATGTATACTTCATATGAAAATTTTAGTTGCTAGAGTAATATTCATTGGAATTTAGTCAATTACTTGAAGACAAAGGGGAATAAAACTTTTCCAGTTAAAACTAGTTTAAATTATTTTAACCAGAAACTAAATACCTTAAAACAGTGACTCTTAAAATGTAAACAATTAGACATGATTTAGTTTTAAGTCAGTCAACTCTGCATTGGGAATAGTTTTATCTTGGAAAATTTAACTCAGAAAGACTGGAAAGTATAAAACACTTGTTTGAGAATAATTTTGTCCTTTAGGACACATTTTTGGCTGTCACTACTTGCAGAGGAGGCATTACTGGAATCTAGTGAATAAAGACTAGGGAGACTCCTAAACATCCTACAAAGCATAGCTCAGCTGAGCTCCTCACAACGAATAACTATGTGGCCCAAAATGTCAATAATACAACTGTTAAGAATCCATGCGTGAAATAAAATGGGTTTATTCTTTCATCTCCTTTTTTCACACCTGTCTATTTCTTGCTCTCACTAGACTCTCAAGGTCTCTCTCTCTCTCTCTGCCCCTCTCTCTCACTCTCTTTTGTTTTTTCTCATTCTTTCTTTCTCCAGTGAAACCTCTTTAATGAAGGCTCATTTATATTGTTGATGGCAAAGGACAGCTCCTTGTAATTAGAAATGGGACTCGAAATCCTCAGAAATAAGAGATTAAGTCAAGAAAGAGTATAGTACAAGTTGCATCAGCAAGATTTAAAAAAAAAATTGAATCAGCAATACTACTTTTAAAGATAATTTAAATTGCCTTAGTGATGAATTGAAACATACTAAGATAAAATATTTCATGAACTTTAAGAAAGTCAGTCTTAGAGGCTGTAAACAGGAATAGCAACAAGGGTCAGTGAGCAGAGGGGACTGCACCTTTGTCTAACACTTTTAAATGTTTCTTCACTTTTTTCAGTTAACCTTCATGAGAAAACTACTGGATTTCAATTGCTCACATTCCTTTGTCTTCTGTCATTTGTAACTAAAAGTATAAAACTGTAATTTCCTTTTATTTATGATTTCATAAGATTATTCTCCTTACTTATAACATGTTATTTTCTCATTTGCCAATGTGCGTAAATGAATGAAATTCATCCAACATTTTTTGAAAGAAATTACACAAATGTATGGATAATTTTTTTGGCCATCACTATTTTATAAATTTATTTTACTCATTAAATTGTTCATAATCTTTTCCTTTGGACTTAATTGTCCTCTATAGAAAATTTCTTTTAAATTTGACTTCTCATTCATTTACTGCATAATTAATTGAAGACAAGGGTGTAAGAAAATGAGAAAGAATCTCATTATTGAATTAATTGAACAAGGAAGTTGAGATATGAAATAATGAAAGGAAAGTGAAACGTATTTCCACAATCAATTGATCATTTTACACAATTCCTTCCTTAAATTGTCTCATTCTTCTTATTAATTATTTTATTTACTTCTGCCACATATCCTTCCATTGTTTCTTGTCTGATCCAAACATACGAGGTTGAATTTCTCTTTTCTCTACCTCTGCAGTATTCTCACAGGCACAGGCAGAGCTCTATCTAATCTCTTATTTCCTGGGCCTTATAAGACCTTTCACGTAGGTTTGAGTAGAGGTCAGATTTCCACATTAGTAAAAGACGGGATTGGCAGGAATTGCTTGCTATTCAGAACCCACAGACTGAGCAGGGCATCCCAAAGTCAAACACCTACAAGGGCCAAGAAAATTTTTCAGGAAGGGCAGGTGTAAGTATACAGGTGAGTGGAAAGGACTGGAGAATGAACAGGTTAAGGCCCAAGTTTAAAAGAAACCAGCTGCTACTTAAAGAACAGTGTTAAATTAAATTTAGTCCAAAGCTGCCTCCTTACATATTTTAAGCTAATTCTAAAGGTTTCTCTGTACATAGTGAACCGCAGCCTAAATGGATGTATAAACAGGCTGTTACTCTTGTAGCAATCACCGAGTTTCAGCCAATCAAAGGTGGCCAACTGTTCAAACCGAGTTCACATAAGGCAAACGCCAAGCTGTAACCAATCCAGCTGTTTCTGTTTCTCACTTCTGTTTTCTGTATGACACTTTCCTTTTCCTGTCCATAAATCACCAACCACCCAGCACTGCCAGAGTCTCTCTTAATCTATTCTGGTTTGGGGGGCTACCTTATTCATGAATCGTTTTAAGAGCAATTAAACTCGGTCAAATTTAATTTGTCTAAAGTTTTTCTTTTAACAGCAGTGTCACCAAATATTCTGTTCTTTCAAAAGAAAACAGAAAACTTATTTTCATATAAAATTGTGTTACTTTTAAATGTTTGCAAAATTTAAAATCTCTGTAGACCCAGCAAAATAGGTCTTCATGTCAAATGAGTTCTGTAAACCTCCCATTTCTAACTATTGACCTAAGCAGACACATTTCTTTATGTTAGGCTGTGTAAATAGAGAAGCGGTTGTCAAAGTTCTGTTAAAATAGTTTTAGTAGGTTCCTTCATTCTACCATAAAGACACATGCACATTTTTGTTCATCACAGCACTATTCACAATAGCAAAGTCATGAAATCAACCCTAAGGCTCATCAACAATAGACTGGATAAAGAAAATGTGGTACATACTTATCATGGAATACTACACAGCCATGAAAAAGAACAAGATCATGTCGTAAGCAAACTGATGCAGGAACAGAAAACCAAATACCATGTGTTCTCACTTATGAGTGAGAGCTAAACATTGATACACATATTAGATACTATGCTTATTACCTGGGTGATGAAATAATCTGTACACCAACCCCGTGTCATGCAATTTACCTATGTAACAAATGTGCACGTGTACCTTTGAACCTAAAATAAAAGTTAAAAAAAAAACAGTGATAAAAAGATAGTAGGTTCTTGGGAGAGAGCTTAAATTCTCCTACCTTCTCTACTTCTAAATATACTTTAACGTTAACTGCAAACTTGTGGTTAAGAAATTTTAGGTTTTCATTGGAAAAGTTTTTCTCTGTCTAGATATCACATTCTTTTTTTTCCTGTCTTAACTGTTCTTTCTGTCACATTTAGGAGACTTTGGAACCACCAAACTTGCTAATTTTTTATTGTATCTGTATTTAATTCATAGAAAACTTTATAAATGTTCATTTTTTAAACAGTATTTCATATTTCAATACATGCATTAAATATGATGGAATTAGTATGATGTTAGAGTTTTCCAGAGAAATAGAACCAACTGGATATGTATAGGTATAAAATAATATTTATTATGGGAATTGACTCATGAGATTACAGAGACTGAGAAGTTCCATCAAATGCCATCTGCAAGCTGGAGAACCAGGAAAGTCAGTGGTGTAATCCAGTCCAAGTCTGAGAACCTGAGAACCAGGGGAGCCAATAGTGTAAGTCTTGGTCCAAGGCTGAGGGCCCTGCAGGTTGTGGGTGTTTGGGGGACACACTGGTTTGAGTCCCGGACTTGAACCAGGAGCTTCAGTGTCCGCAGGCAGGAGAAGACGCATGTTTTAGTTTTAGAAAAGAGATGAAAATTTGTCCTTTCTCCACCTTTTTGTTCTACTCAGGCCTTCAACAGATGAATAGATATTCTTTACTCAATCTACTGATTCAAATGCCAGTCTCCTCCTGAAACATCCTCACAAACATACCCAAAAGTGTTTTACCATCTATCCAGAAATTCCTTAACCTACTCAGTTGACACACAAATTTAACCATTATAAGTATGTTTTAAATGAACACTTCTTATTTTTGTATTTTTCATTTGTACAAGTATATAGTAGGTATAAATGTTTATGGAGTACTTGAGATATTTTGATACAGGCATGCAATGAGTAACAATCACATCTGGATAAATGGAGTATCCATCAACTGAAGCATTTACTCTTTTTTTGTGTTGCAAGTAATCCAAATATATTCTTTTAGCAATTTTAAAATGTACAGTAAATTACTATTGACTGTAGTTATCCTGTTGTGCTATCAAATACTAGATCTTATTTATTCTAAGTATATTTTTGTAACCATTAACCATCTCCGTTCTATTTTATATATATATAATGTATAATGGTGTATATTTTTCAGTGTATATTGCATTATCTTTCCTCAATATTCTGCTTTTCAGATTACTAAATTTTGTTTGCTTATTTGAAAGAACCCTATTTCATTCAATTTTTTTTTCTTTAGGTTTATTTTGTTAGCATGCATTGCAATCCTGATGTACAAAATATTTGAGCTCTACAAAAGTTAACCAATTATTAAAACCCAATGAAGAGATGACACTTAAAAGGATATTATAAATATTTTACAAAATAAATAATGAATTTCTGTTTAATTCTTTGTATAAAGGATTCTATAAATGTTACATTTATTCAAAGCAAATGTTCATCTCTCTGACATCTTTCTTTAGACTATAATTTTTAAAAGACATAGAAGTTGTCTTATATCACTGTGAATTATTCAGAATTTCCTGCCTACAATGTACATAGTAATATCCAAAGTCATTCCAAAAGTATCTGATCATGTTCATTCACACACACACACACACACACACACACGCACACACACACACACACACACTTTCCTACTCAACCTCAGGGCAGCATTAAAAATTTCCTGGACCAAAGATCTGTTTGCTTATTTTAGATAATTACTGTAGCTAAAAATTATTTTCAGGGGGCATGTATAGCTAAGCTGCATTATCGGGGGGCCAAAGTTGGTGGTTCTCTTTGAATCTATTCTACTGTCAAGACTCAATTTCTTTTCTCAGGACTGACACTTAATATATGATTGACCTTTACCTCGAATTCTAAAATAGTCAATTTTCTTTGTGGTAGCCTCCAGTAAGGAAATTAATCAAAAGTTTAGGAAAATAAATGAGTTATTTAACTTTTATCACCCAGTTAGTACTACAAGTAACATGAAAAAATTCTTTGTGATGCGAAAATTACAGTATGTGTGGTTTCTTTTGTTTATTTTGGTATTGCTCTCACTCTGCCCTAATTATCTTCAACTTCTTCAAAACACTGACTTTCATATTAGTCAGCTGAAGACACTCACATAAGCACTAATAGTATAGATTTAATTAGCAGTTGAAAATTTTCTTTGGATGACCTACTCTAAAATCTCACTCTTTGACTGTGCCTCCTAATGTTTTATGTAAATTTCTACTGAGTCATATCTTTATCTCTACCAAAATAGAGATCTTTAGTTGTACAAGTCCTGTCATATTCCTCTCCATCTCCTAAATCTGGCATCACCTCTCTCTTTTTCAAGTCATTGTTTTACAACCAGTCATTCAGTATAAACTATACCAGCTATTATTTTGCCAATCTGATAGTCTTTTATAATTCCAGTTATGGACATTTATTTTATCTTATTATTGTGAACTTTCTGGAGGATGTCACAAAACAATGATGAATGAGCATATGTACCATTGACCTGTGCTTATCTTCAAACTCAAACTCTTATTTTTGCCTGACCATCCTGTTATTCATATTTTTTCATTGATTGTTTATCAATAGCTATAACACTTTTGTAATATCAATTGGAAACTGTCCATTCATTCATTCCCATATCCTTTTTCTAAGCACACCTAATACTTTCACTGTCTCAATCTTATCCTCAACAAACCTGCAATCTTACCTAGATTAGCCCACCTTTTCCTTCATTGCTTTTAATAATAGGCCAATATTTCATATCTTCTTTGAAGGCCCATCCCCTTGACTCTTCTCAGAACTTTGTTTCTTTAATTCTTCCTCTTTTTTCTTTCCTTCTATGGCAATCATATCAGCATAACAGAATTTTCTGGTGTGTTCAGTCACTGCATAAAAAGGAGGTAAAAGAAAACATAATACAGCAAAACATCCAATTTCTCACTATCTCTAACTATTTGTTTATATTCCTGAACTCTCCTAAAGCCAACTTGCTCAGAAGATGGGTCTACACGGGCTATCTTCAATTGTTTGTTTCCAGTTACACACTTTGATCCAACACAATCTTAACTATTTTCCTACTACTCCATTAAAAATGTTTCTGTTAAGGTTGCCAATATTTTGAATCATGTTCCTGTACTCACCTTACTCAATTTCTTACCACGTCAGCCACACCCATATTCTTAAAACTCCCTTTTCTCATAGCTTGCAAGACTCTAACATGCCCCACTTTTCCCCCTTACTTCACTGATTGTTGGGATTCACTCAGGATGGTGGCAGAAATATTAAAGGGAAACATTAGGAAAAGTGATAGGGAATAATCACAAACCTTTTTTACATAGCTTGTAATAATTGAACAGGCTGAAGGCAGCCAGTTCTCACCTTAGAGCATTAGGTCATAGGGTAAATACTTGGGACAACAGAGGCTTACCAGTTACGTCTGTTTACCCTACTTCCATTAACTAACCTTTGAGCCAGATGGCCCTCTTGGGTGGTGGTGGTGCAGAGTCGGGGCAGGGGTGGGCAGGTTGAACAGGGATATTACCCCCTAATAGTATTTACTAAGCTTTAATCATTTGTAGAACTACTCTCTTAACCACGTTAATTATCCACAATTGTGTTGACTCAGAGCATCTGTTGTTAATTGTATACTAAATAAATGCCTGGAGCGCAAACTGCTCAAGGCCAGCCACAGTGACAGATCTTTCTTGGTGGGCAGGCGGTCGGACACTCAGCAGAACTGGCAAAACAGAATATCTGTGTGTCAGTGTATGTTTTATTCATCCGTCGTTTGGGTCAGGGTCTGCAGGCAGACCCCCACCGCAGCTAATGCCCTCTTGTGAGGAGCAATACCTCTACTGATCCTCTTCAATAGTCTCATTTGCTGTCTTTTTTACCTGCACTCTCCTTCTACAGATTGCAGTCATTTGTGGTTTAAACTTGGACCCTCTTCTCTATATAAACCATTTCCATGAAGTTTTTTATCCCACTCAGAAGTAGTAGTCAACTTATACATGTGGTTTTGAAACAAACACATTGCATATTTGAGTAAACTAATATACGTCCTACGGTCAACATGTCTTTTAAGTTTTTGGTCTTCATAATGCTTCAGGTTAAAAGACTCCAGGAAATAAAAACTGAAAATTTTAGTCACTAATTAAATAAAGTGAATGGTTTCTTGATCTCTTCATTGTAAGTGATTTGTTTTTCTAAGACCACCAGAGCGGGCACAAAAGAACCAGCGAGTAGGCAAGTGTAGGAGCAAAACTGCAAGTTTATTTTGGTCACCTAGCTTCAGGGGAAGAAGGTGGGTAGGGAGAGGTCTGTTGGCCTCCAGCTCTCGGAGGGAGTTCCAACAGTCCCGACGGCAGTGGGGAAGCTGGGAAGTCCGTGCGTGGCGTTCGTCCGGAGCCGCTTTTCTAGGAGTGGGAGGGCAATAGGCGGGGCACGGGCGTGTCGGGGGGCATTCCGCAGGTGCGACCAAGTAAATCTTGGTCTCTTCAGATTGACATCACCTGGCGCATGCCTAGTTGGTCTGCACCTTCCCGGGGTCGCCGGCTGCATTTTCGCGGGCGGGAAAAGTTGGGGGGGATGAAGAACCCGAAAGTGCACCATCTTGCCTCCGTTCATCCAAACAGTAAGCATTCATAACAGAACTATGATTCAAAATGACAAGATATAGAGTATGCATACATTCTTATATAAGAACTCTACCCACCTGCCTAGTCTTATATTTGAATCTTTATGTACATTTTTTTGTGGTCAGCAGAATGTACATATTCAGGACATTTTGCAATCTTCTTGAAAATACCTACTTCAATAAAGTGTTTGAGTATTAAAAAACTAAGTATTTCCTGCCAAGTAAAAGTGTAACAAACATTTCTGTAAGGGAAAGTTAGTTAAAGAAACAAAAGTCTACAAATTCTGATTTCTCTACAAGTCAAATGAAGCCGTGAACCTTAAACATGACCTGCACTTTCTGTTGTCTGTTTTTCACAAAAGAAAATTATCATCCATTATTCCTTTGAATAAATAGCATTTCTTCCTAATTAACTCTTTTAGATATTTTTTGAATCCTGTTTGGTTGTGTTAAATTTTCTCACTTTTCTTAGAACTTTCTAAATCTCTCTTCTATATTTCTCATATCTTTAAATATCTGAGATCAATTATGGAAAATTCTTAAACTATATTATCTATTCACATCTTTTTTTACTTGTCTCTAAGGATGGTGTTAATACATTTATTTCATTTTTAATTTGAATTTCTTATATAAATATATATAATTAGATATAAAAATCAAGTTTATATATCTATATTATACACACAATATACATACATATATATCTCCTTGGTTTATTTTTATAATCTTTTGTTGGGCTTACATTTTCAGGATTTTTGGAATATATATTTTTTAATATATTTAATACAAAATGTAGTTTTTCAATATAGTCCAAGTTTTGATGATTTCAAATGTTTTGATTTTTTTAATCTAACAAAGCTAATTATTGTGTTAGCTAATGCTCACACATGGTGACTTGTTTTCTTTTATTGTTTATTTATTATAGAATAAAATTCTATAATCTTTATTCTTTTATTATTTATTATTTATTTATTTTATGTTTCTTTTATTTAAAAAAAATCTGTGACCCATTAAGTTTTTTTGGTACTTTATCTCTGAAAGTCATTTGTGGCTTATTTATTATTTACTTGATTTCTTACATCTTAAAATATATGCATTTGCTTTTGCCAGTTCCCTCTGGGAAATATCAATTCAGGACAACTTTAAACAAAATTTTCGACTTTAGCTGTTTGTACCGCTAAGGTACTTGAGTTCAATCATTAAAATTATTTGAGAACTTATCTATATTAATTATGTAGGGAAATGTTTTGCTTATTTCTATTCTTGTTTAATGTCAAAACAGGCAAGTTTCCTTTTTTATGAGCCATTTAGTTCTCAATTACACTAACACTGAAGAAGAGAAATGTTAGAGTGAGTCGCCTTACCAAAATATCATAATAATTAAGAGATACATACTAATTAATTCAGTGTGATTTTTTTGACACAAAGCTAGAGAAATGAAAAATGGACCAGAATGATAGTACTCTATAAACAGAATTTGATGCAGGAAACAAATGGCCTTTCAAATTACAGGGTAAATGATTTTCCATTTTCCATTGAATATGTAGTGATGGAAAATAGGTTACCTATAGAGAAAGAAATTATATTAAATACCTACTTTACTCAATATAGAGATACAAATTTTAACTGATTGAAATTTACATATGAAAGTGAACCATTTAATGTTTCAGAAACCATACACATCCATGGTGGCGTGTAATTCAGAAGATCATTTGTAACTGAATGAAATTAACCCACAACAGAGGAAAATAGGTTGAGGCTTAAATGGTGTATATACATTTCACATTTCCAAAAATTCCAGGTACCAGCTATAGTATCAAAGGTATCCTCAAATAACTTAAGCTTCCTACCATTTTTTCCCCATTTCGTACTTGTTACTGGTAAGCGCTCCTGGGTTCTTGTCTGTGCCTGTCTGACTACTGAAATGCAAAATTTCTGATAGGACAGCAGCAGTGATTTAGCAGATGACTAAAAGGAGTATTCAGAAATACTTGCAGTGGTGTTTCAGCTCTGAAATTGATTTCTGAGTTAGATATAAAGGCACATACTGATGGAAACTTTGTGAAGTCAGCGTCTGTTAGAGACTAATTTCCCAAGATAAAATGTATGTTATTGGATTTTACTTGAATTTTTTAAACCAAAAAGAAGAAGGCGTGTTGTTGTTGTTGTTGTTGTTTTTTAGAGAGAGTTTCGCTCTTGTCCCCCAGGCTGAAGTGCAATGACGCGTTCTCCACTCACTGCAACTTCCGCCTCCTGGATTCCAGCAATTATTTTGCCTCAGCCTCCGGAGTAACTGGGATTACAGGTGCCCACCACCATGCTCGCCATTTTTTTTTTTTTTTTTTTTTTTTTTTTTTTTTTTTTTTTTTTTTTGGTAATTTCAGTAGAGACGGGGTTTTGCCATGTTGGCCAGGCTTGTCTCGAACTCCTTACCTCAGGTGATCCGCCCACCTCGGCCTCCCAAAGTGCTGTGATTACAGGCATGAACCAACACGTCTGGTCACTTAATACCTGAAATTCTAAATTTCCTCTGCTTTCCTTGGAAAATAATTATGCTTTATTAAGAACATAACTTGTTCTAAACAATCATAGTTTGTCTTCATCTATCTGTTTTAAGACTGTTTCTGTATCTTCCAAGGGGTGGTTCCAACTGCTACATTAAATCCAGGAGTGCGAGCACCAGTCTTCACAAGAGCCATGCCAGTGCACACACCACCTCAAGAATTCTCGTCGAGAATATTTCACTTCAAGTGACTCAAGCTGGGTACTCCAGTGTGGACTTTCATTCCAACTTCTCTTTCAACCTGTAATCAAGTTTCAACTCCCACTGATGCTAGTTCCTTTATCGCAGCATCCTTCTACATCTGTCTTTTTCTTTCCATTCCCATAGCTTCTAGCCTAGGACAGGCCCTCTTAACCATTTCACTGGACTATTGCAATAACTTGTGGGCGGGCTTTCACCTTTAATTTGGATCCAATCTTCCATACTCCAGCCATCCATTCTTCACATCACTGATAAGATTGCCTCCTTCAATAATGAGATCATTCTCCTTTCCCTTAAAAAATGAAGTCCAAACACCTTATTATTATAAATAAGGCTTTCACTAAATCATAACTTACATGTTTAAAGATTCTGTTTATATTATTTTTAAATACTTTATACTTAATGATAGCACATCTTGGCAAATACATTCCAAAGAGCAAGCAGATAGAAATGTATAAATCACCTTCTATTTTTTATTTTCATTTTTCAACTTAAATCTTCAAAAGTAATTTATGAGCTCCAATATTAACTGAACCTATTTGTATGTTTCCTCATTAGTAATATGAAATATTTGTAGTTCCTGTTAATGGCAGTTAAAGTACAGTTTATGTCCATGGAAAACAAAATATAAGAATGCTCAATTTAAATCATTTTAAATATCAAGACTATAATTCATGAAATTGTACATTAATCGTGAAAATTTTAAAATACATGTAAGGCAAATTTTGAATCTTACTATTGACCATCTTGCTTCTAAAAACATATTATGGAAAGAATATTAGGTATAATAAACTTATTTTTAAGGTAATGAATGGCAAATTATATTTTCTAATTACTCTCCTATGGAAGGTGACTACAGAGTGTTCCAGTCATACCTGTAGCATCCTGAGCTTATTCTATTTTTAACAGAAATAACAACATTTTAATATGTATTGAGATATTCCTTTTCTAACACAAATATGCAGAGTAAATGTTTTTTTTTTTTTTTAATCTCTCTTTTGCAGTCTCTTTTGGCCAAGTAAACATGCTCACTCTTAAAAGTATAGATATGTTTTCATGTCACTGACCAACATCATTGGAAGAGAAGCAACTGAATTTTTTCAAAATCCTACACAATTTAAAACAATAGCTCCACTTGGGGACAAGTTGGTGACTGGAAAATCGTCAGTTTTCTAATTTCCATCAAGTTATGGATCTCTCGATGGAATCATGCATTTCAGTGAAACTTCACTGGATTATAGTGTGGCAGCTGTATGGATCACGTAGGTTGGCATTCTGAACATTTATCCAAACTTATGGTCTTTTCATGCCTCATGCATAAACAACAAATTGCTCTCTCCTGTTGTCAGTGTTTTCCAATGCGCTAGTATTAGTTTCAGTGGTGCTGCTATCTCATTTTACCAAAAACCAGGACTACTATAAATTATGTCTACATTAATTTATTTGGACATAGATTGGAGAAATTTTATCTGAAGAGTATGCCTTCTCTTTCTGCCTCTGTCTCTTTCTGAACATCCCAGTAAAACAGTTTTCCAGAAAAAAACACTGGACCAATTTGGCTTAAGTAGGTTTTCTTTGTAGCAATCATAAATATTATCATTGCTTGCATTCATTTCACTAATCACATATTCACAGATATGAAATACTGATGCCCATACATTGATCTCTAAGGAAACTTTATACTTGTGTTGAATAAAACTAACTCATAGACAAACTGACCATGGTAGTGGATCATGTATTATTATTTTTAAAAAGGAAAAATATAGATGACTTTAGAATCTGAATATGGATGCTCAGTATGGAATAAACAACTAGCATATTGCATAATCTTTCTATTGAAGATGCAAGTTAGAAAGAGACCTTCTCGTTTTCCTGCTCTCTCTATCAGTAGCAGGGCATATGTTATTTTTATATGAATCAACACCTATGTGCTTTTGGGGAGTGATGAGTTACGATGAGTTTCTCCCACTCTTTCTGAGAAATCAAATGAATTTCAATCACAAACTCTTTGTAGGCAAAATTAGTATCTACCTTGATTAACCTTGTATCATCCAGGATTATCAACACCACTTTGACACATTCTAGATATCAATAATTATTTTTGAAAGAATTAATTGATAGATAAGTTTTGAGCCAACAAATAGATTTTCAAAGTGCTGTCACCTACTATGTTTAATGGACTCACATACAATTAATTAAAAATAATATAATGAGATACACCGCAATTATTTTCAACGTCAGCAGCAAATAGAAGGCTTGCAGTGTGATTTACTTCCTCTATCACCACTGCTGCTCCATATAAGACCACATCTCCCAACCCCACCAAAATCATTGTACAACTTAACTAAAAGAGGTATGAAGAAAACATTTTGACAAGTCTTCTAATTCTCCATTCCAATTAGACATCTTATTATAAAAAGGTTGTGTCAACATTACTGTTTTACTGTTCTCTTGGCAGGAAGGAAAATATTTTGCAAAGTGCTTCATCCATGTGGATGAAAATAATTCTGTTTTGTTTATGGGTATTTAAGAAATCTTGTGCTTTCTTATCTGTGCTTTACTGGGATGAACAGAAACATCACAAGTAATAAATGTAGTAAAATATACAACATAAGTTATCACATTCTGTTTCTTGCCCAAGTTCTTTAGTTCATCTTTTCCTTGAAATGATCTCTAATATTTTTCCATGCCAAATTTGATTATATAAGGCATACCCATGTTTTAACATTTAAAATGGACAATAACTCTCCTAGGACACCTTCCCCAATACCATGCTTCTCCAGTTACAACACTCCATGCACATCTCTATCCTTGCACTTTGTTTACTATATTGTAAATGTAACTGCTTTATTGAACAGGTTGAATTCATTGGGGTTATCAATATAAAATTATTTAAAATTTTCTAATACACTTTTTAATTGTGCTCTGCTGAACCTTTATTTCTCCCTCTGGATTGTACAGTGCACTAATAACATTTTATTCTCATTCTGATTTCATAAAACTATTTATTCAAAGATTTAACCCTCTCCACCAACCCCTACAACACACACACATACACATACCCAGAAACACACACACACACACACACACACATAGTGATCGGACACAGTTCAAAATAGGAAATGAGATGTTATTTTTCCTGTCCTATAAGTTTATTCAAACTTTACAAGTGATTCTCTGAGGGTCTCTCTCCCCTACCTTTAATAAGGGAAAACAGTTGAACATCCGACTCTCACTAAAAGGGAGGTGTAGAAAGGCAAGTGAATAAAGTGAATAGCTTCTCTTCCTGAATGATATATTTAAACACAAGCTGAGCTCTCAGGCTCAGTGTCCCATTCACATGCTTCTCCAGGTGAAGACCCGGTGAAGTCTGGAGAAACTAGCTCCTGTGCACCTGCAGAATTCCATGCCTAGAATGAAGTCTTCTTTGAACTTAGTCCTACGTAATTTAAGGGAGAACTATTTATCTTCACTCTAATTCTATCTATATGCACTATTAAAAACAACAGCAACTGTTACCACAGCAAAGAAAAAATTAAAAAAAAAAAAACTCTTGGGAATAAGTTCTAGTGTTTTATAACATTGTAGGGTGACTACAATTAACAACAGTTTATTGTATATTCAGATAGCTAGAAGAGAGGAGTTTCAGTGTTCCCAACACAAAAAAATGATAAATGTTTGAGGTGATAGATTTGCTAATCACTCTGATTTGATCATTACATTGTACACACGTAGCAAAATATTACACTGTGCCCCATAAATATGTATCAATTAAAGCTGATAATGTACATGAGTAAATTTTAAAAATAAAACCTCTGGGAGAATTATATTTAAATCATTATCTCATGCCACTATTCACGTGTTTAAAGAATTATGTCCTTCTCTGTCATGGTACCATTCCTAGAGTATACACCCAATGAAGCTACGGCTGTGGCTTCATTATCTTTCTATTTCCAAGTAACATGCAATAGTATAGATTATATTAAATGCTTCTTTAATAAATGTCTGAGTGAAATTAATTCGATATTAAATTTAAAACCTCATGAAATATCTATTTCAATGATAACCTGGGAATGTCAGTGTGTACTACATGGAATTACACTAAGTGCTTTACAATTGCTGTCTTGAGGCTTCAAACAACTTTACAAAAATGTTATGATGATCATTACTTTATCATTAAATTGAAGCTCAGAAAAAATACATTGCCCAGGTCATATCTTTAAAAGCAGATTCAGTATTCAAGCTGGCACATGTTTGATTTCCGTTTACCTCATGTCTACTCAGATAGTCTTCAATGAAATGCCCAGATAAAATTTGTTTTCAGTAAACGATCTATTGGTATATTATGCGCATATGCACACATGCTCATAATATACACATGTATATATGAGTTATAGACATATATTTATAATGTATATAGTACATTTTCATTAAAGTGCCTGTATATATATTGCAATAATATATATAAACATAATTATATCATGTCTAGGTAATTGTGATTTTTTATACATAATTTTGATTTCATTTTCTTATAAAAATATTGAAACAGCGAATGAAATTGCCTGAAAGTGACTCTAGAAGCTCATTCTAGGTTGACTAGATGATAAGCTAGTTGGGACCCGCTCCTTCCCTCAGTGGCAGGGAATGTACCCAAGCTCTGCTTCTCAAAAAAATCAAACTGTCTGCTTCTAGCAAGGATGGCCACAACATTCTATAGACCCCAATAACATCTGTAAGAGCTGAGCAACTGGCATTTCCATTAGTCTCTTGTAAACGGCTGACACCACACTTCCAGGCTTTCTGGCAGCTTGTTTATTCTTCAAATGACAAAAAAAAAAATTCCTATACTTTTCCCTATAAGATGGGAAACTCATGAGAAAAATGTTCTCTTCACTAAAATGGAATTTTAACCTTATTTAATAGATGTTCTTGTATGTGTCACGATGGGAGGATGAGATCCTGGGGTGTGTGAATCTTTATCTTGCTTACCTTGCCTGGAGAGATACCCTTTCCCAGATGACATCTTTAGCTTAACTCATATAATATGATGTTGTGATGTCACTATGGACTCTAGAATGCACCTGGTGCAAAATAGAGAAATGATTTCAATAGGGAAACAATTTCAAACAATAGAGAACTGATCACAAAGGCACATATTGACCAAGATTTCAAGATGATAGAACCAGACAAAAGTCCCTTATCTTTCTTTCCTCTTTATAATTAATCTTGCCTTCAACAAGACAAGCTGAAATCCAGGCTTACCTTTCTAAAGGTTTTCCGTCATCTTTGAAAGACTGAAATCATAAGGAGAAGAAAAAGGGAGAAACAAACAAAAGAAAGAAGGAAAATAAACAACTACTAGAGTTCCCTAATAAACATAGTTCACTGCTTTGTCAGTGAAAATTCAATGACCATTAACATCACCACTCTAAAAGAAAAATTACCCCCACTTCATCTATCAAATCAATATCTGCACAGAAGAGGGAAAGTATCATAGATTTTAAACAACAAGCAGCTCAATAAATTGTCTGAGGGTTCCCAAGCCACATTAATCAGATGCTTGTTTTAACTGATATTACTGCAACACATTCACAAATTGTATTGGATATTAACCTCTGTTATTTCGAAGACATTTTTAAAACCCCTATTATTTAAAATAATAAAATTATGTTTTTAATTATATGGAAGTGAGGGACAAGGGTGGTGAGGCATTTACATATCTCCTCAGTAGCATTAGAAGTTTATTTAAAATTTTATGATGTATGAATTAAATAAATATATTAATGTTGAAAAAAACTTTGATTTATGTACTATCATTAAAATGATGCAGCATTGTTTTGTCATATTGGATACTTCATTTTTCTTTCTGATTCTAGTTCTGTTATTGGTACATTGTATATGCTTCTTGGACTTCAGTCATTGAATGCCTTTAAGCTATTTAAAAGGAAAATCTCCTTTTTATTTACTTGTTTTTTCATTCATAAGTTATGAATATTTTCCCAGAATATACTGATGGGGGCTCACCGGGTATGAAGCCATCATTAACTAAACCACCTGGGCCCCATGCCTGATGAAGTGGGGTAATTTTAACCCACTATGTCTTCCCATATACCTTCAAGTGCAAAGCCTGGATTTCTCTGAAGTGAGATGTCTGCTCACACAGTGCCTTTCTTGAAGATACTTTGTTAGCTGGACTCACCTTTGGGAGGGGCCAGTTATATCCCTGCTGAGTATGGGTATACATAGAAAGGGCAAGTAAGCAATGTTATGCCTTCTGGAAATAGATTATTAATCATGAACAAGGAGATGAGACACAAGCATTAAAATGCTGAATGAAATTAATAAGACATTAAGCGTTTGCAAAGAGAAAGTTATTTTGCAGACAAAGATATGATGTGACTATTTAGAACTAGATGGGTCATTTTATTAAACGGTTTCCTTAGTGCTCAGAGAGGGAAAGATAATCTTTCCAGAGATTCTGTGAGTTGGATTTCTCTTGGTTCTTCTTCTAATTTACCCAAGAACCTGAGTGACCCAGGCCATTGATGAGGAAGCAAGTGCCAGTGACTGATAATGGGTATCGGGAACTGGACCAGGTGAAAAAGTAGTGTAGACATTGTCTTCTCCTTCTTAAAGCTTTGAGTATGACAGAGAGAACAAGTCATTTAACTAACATACAAAGAAATAAGAAAACATTATAAGTGAGTTAAATCTCATGTATCCCCATTTCTAAAGAGGGAGCTTTGATGCGACTGGTAATTGGAATGATGGTGATTGGTATTAAAGTTTTGTTGTTATATTTTATTGTTCTTATTGTTTGTGATTTTACAATATGCTGAGATTGGCCTCTCAATTGCAAATAAGTGTTCTACAAAGGACTAGTAACATTAGATTACACATGCAATTGTTAGGAATCATGGAAAGGGAAATAGAAATGTAATAAAAGCAGAATACAATGGCACATGCACCATTCCATGACAAACAGAAGGTGTCTTAAAAAAAATTATGCTTACTGGGCATGGTGGCTCACTTCTGTAATCCCAGAACTTTGGGAGGCTGAGGCGAGTGGATCATGAGGTCAAGAGATCGAGACCAGCCTGGCTGACATGATGAAACCCTGTTTCTACTAAAAGTACAAAAATTAGCTGGGCGTGGTGGCGGACAGCTCTAATTCCAGCTACTTGGGAGGCCGAGGCAGGAGAATCACTTGAACCCGGGAGGCGGAGCTTGCAGTGAGCTGAGATCATGCCACTGCGCCACTGCACTCCATCCTGGGCGACAGAGGGAGACTCCGTCTCAAAAAAAAAAAAAATATTGTATGTGTATATATATGTTTAAACTTATACCTCACACATAAATAAGAATTACCCAAAGTAAGGTAGCGGGAATGAGTGTCTCACTCAAAAGATGTATGAAGGTCCATAAATGAGAGGAAGTTCTAAATATTAGAGGAACTAAGAGCATTTCACTTCTTTATGGCCAAATGTATTGTATATTGAAAGGGAGGGAAAGTAATGGTAGATTATGTCAGAGATATAGTTAGGGCTAAGTCATCATGATAGGATACTTTTACTACAATAGTTTAGAATTTTTTTGAAAATTATGAGAAGTCACTGAATTCGAGCAATCAGGGAAATGATAAGATTCGTATTTTAGAAAGATTACTGTAGCTGGGAAGGCATGGCGGCTCACGCCTGTAATCCCAGCATTTTGGGAGGCCGAGTTGGGTGGATCACGAGGTCAGGAGATGGAGACCATCTTGACCAACCGGTGACACCCTGTCTCTGTTAAAAAAAAAAAAAAAAAAAAAAAAAAAAAAAATTAGCCAGGCGTGGTGGCGGGCGCTTGTAGTCCCAGCTACTTGGGAGGCTGAGGCAGGAGAATGGCGTGAACCCGGGAGGCGGAGCTTGCAGTGAGCCGAGATCGCGCCATTGCACTCCAGCCAGGGCGACAGAGCGAGACTCCGTTTCAAAAAAAACAAAACAAAACAAAACAAAAAACAAAAGAAAGAAAGATTACTGTAGCTGCAGTGTGGAAGTTTGGAAATAATGAAAACAGTGGTATCAATCAGGACCCATCAGAAAATCAAAATTCGTTCTAGATATTACAACCAGAGAATATACAGTTGACCCTTGAACAACTTGTGGGATTGAACTGAGTGGTGCCATAAATATGCAGATTTTTTCAACCAAATGCCAATCAAAAATACATTATTTTCTTGATGTGAAACCTATGTATATGGAGGACTGACTTTTAACATATGTGAGTTTGGCAGGGCCAACTGTGAGATTTCAGTAGTGCAGGTTTTGTTATATGCAGGGGTGTTGGAACCAATCCCCTGTGTAGACTGAGGGACAACCGTAATATTAAGAATATTAAGGGCTGGGTTAAACAGGGGTTGAAAGATCGAAAAAGGAAAAAAGATTAGATCAAGATAACACAGACCCAGTAACTTCAGTATGTAGCTACCAGGCCTCGGGCTAGGAAATCATATTTTGAAGTTGTCAGTATGCAGAGGATTGAAAAAGAGCAGCAGAGTCTTTTACCTGAGGTTTCTAAGGCGTGGATGCCACACAGATGGTACCGATATCTCGGAGCTTTGAGAAGAAGTCTTGCAAAGCTATGACTCAGACTTTGGGGAAAGTAGCACAGCCCATATTGTGTCCATACCTCTGAGGAGGTCACAAAGAAGCTGATTCTGGAGGAGCAAATGGAAGTACCAGCCAATGTCAGGGTAAAGAGCTGTCAACAGTGACAGTGACAGTGTCAGGAGCAGCAGATAAAGAGCAAATAGCAAGTTCTTCCTAGTTTCCTCCTGTCTTCCTGCTATACCCCATTAGCAGAATCTAATTGGAAGACAGTTGACAATACAGAAATACAGTTTTTGAAATCCTATCTTCGTCATTAGAAAGTAGAACTTAGAAGGGCATATCAGGATCTGAGAGACAATGGCGTCTTAACTGGAACAGCCCACTCTTGTGGCTATTCAGCACCATCTTATCCTTTTACACGTATTTGGATTTTCATACAATAATTCTAGCCCTATGTTTTCACTTTACAAAGTGAAATCATACTCAAATCAAATCCTTTCACAAAAAAAAGTGGAAATTTAAAGTCTCCAGAGTCATTATATCCCCTTCTGTATGGTACTCAAAAAAGTATTCATCTCTGGATGATCTTAATTATTTCTCTAATTCAGTCACTGTCTCATCTGAATATTCCATAACCTGAAAAAATGGTATTGCAGCTAATAGGCTTTCAAGTAATTCTTGTAAAAAAAAAAAATGTTTGCTCGGAACAGAAACATAATAATGAGGAAGAAGATAATTTAAAATGATTCCAGAAATGCTTAGGATTTGCTTAGACGTAGTGGGTAAAAAAGGAGATGTTAAGAATGATTTTCAAGTTTGCTTTGGGCAACTGGTGATTGTTATTGCCATTAACTAAAATAGGTAACACCAGAGGAGGAGTAAGTTTGTCAGGGAATATGAACTCAACTTTTAAAATGATTTTTAAATTTACTTTAAATTAACATGTAAAATTGATTCTTCGCTTTATAGTTACATGAAATGTGACCAATGCAAAAAGTTGTGTAACTACTGCGTTAAAGATATAAAATATTTCCATAACTTCAAAAATTATCTCATTCTATTCTTTTGTAGTCAAATACTCTCTTTACTCCTACCCCGAGCAAAATTGATGTTTTGTCTCTAGAGTTCTGCTTTTTCCACAGTGTCATTTAAATGGAATCATACACTTAATATAACTATTGTTAGTATACTGAGAGCACAATATCAAGGTTAAGGGCTACTGATAGATTTACACTGACAGAAACAGCAGGCAATAATTAGAGAGTTATGCAAACATCACTGCAATCCAGTTTTAGTACTTTATATCACCTCAAAAAATTTTCCCAATCTCATTTGCATCAATTTCTTCTAGCACCCTGCGGCCCCAGACAACCACTGATTTGTCTTCTGTTTCCATAAATCAATCTCTTCTGAGCATTTCATATAAATAAAATTATACAATAGAGGGTCTTTGCATCTGGCTTCTTTTACTTGGCATATTTTTTTTTGCAGATGAACCACGTTTTAAGATATATCAGAATTTTGTTTATTTTTATTGCTGAATAATATTCTATTATATGGATACAGAACATTTTGTTTATTTACCAATTGACGGACATAATGGTTGTTTCTAGTTTTTGTCTACTATAAATAATACTGCTACAAATATTCATTAACAAGTTTTTGCATGGACATATGTTTTTATTTCTTTGGAGTAGATTCTTAGGAGATTAATTATTGGGTTTCATGGTAAGCTTATACTTAACATTTTAAGAAAATGACAAAATTTTTTATGTGGTTGTAAAATTTACATTCCCATAAGAAAGGTATGAAAGTTTCTGTTTCTCTACACTTTGGCTGACATCTGGTGGTGTCATGTTTTGTTAAAGCCATTTTTGGCGCACAGTGTTACCACATTGTGGTCTTAATTTGCATTCTCATAATGATATTGCGTTCTCATAATGATAGTGAGCAACTTTCCATATCCTTATTTAGATCTGCATACATTCTTTGGTAATGTGTCTCTTCAAATATTTTGTCCATTTTTATGTTTGTTTGCTTTCTAATTTTGAGTTTCAGAGTTCATAATATATTTTGGATACAAGTTATTTGTCAGATATATGATTTGCAAATATTTTCTCCAACTCTAGCTTGTCTTTTTATTCTGTTACAGGTCACATGTTCAGATTAGAATCAGAAAAATACAGATTCTACACATATATTTCTAGATACATAGTTAAGTATTTTATTTCTTGCAAGTTATTTTAAATGTTACTGCCTTCTGAAATTTTGAATTTCAATTGTTAATTTACACAAATTACAAATAGATTTAAATCTTGTATTTTGACCTTTTGTTTTCTGGCTAAACTTAGTTATTTGTTCTGGGAAATTTTGTAGATTTTGGTTTGTTTTTTACAGAAACAATCACGTTTTCTTAATAGGGATGTCTTTTGTTTTTCTTGCCTTATTGCACTAGCTAGGACATGCAATGCAATGTTTAATAGAATTGTGCAAAACAGACTCCCTAGTCTTTCTTTTTTATCTGAGATGGAAAATATTCTATATTTTACCACTGAGTATCATGTTCACATGAGGTTTATTCATAGTAGTTATTTACCAAGTTAAGGAAGTTCCTTTCTATTCATACTTGGTGGAGAGGTGTTTCTTTGTATAAATCAGAGATGGATGTTGGGTTTTGTTAAAAGCTTTTTCTAAATCTATTTATATAATTATGTGGTGAGCTACTTTTTTGCATTTATAGGATAATTCTTATTTAGTCATTATGTATTATCCTTTTTTGTATATTACTCACATTCAATTTGTTGATATTGAACTTGAGTCTTCTTTATTAGGGGAATTTTATTATAGGAATTGAATTCCTATAATTGATAGAGGACTATTCAGGTAAGGTTATCCCTTTTTTGAGTATGTCTTGATAGTCTGTGTCTTTCATGAAACTTATTCATCTAAGTTGTCAAAATTTGTAGCTATAGAGTTGCTTATAGAACTCTCATTATTTTTATGTGTGAAGGATCTGTAGTAATAATCCCTTTTTCATTCCTAATACGGGTAATTTGTGTCTTCTCTCTTTTTTTTCTTGGTCATTCTGGCTGGGAGTTTATCAAAGAATATTATCCAGAACAAGCTTTAGGGTTCATTGATTTTTTTTTTTTTGCTATTGTTTTTCGTTAGTCAACTTAATTATTATCTGCTCTTATACTTACTACTTTCTAACTTTTTCTTCCTTTGGGTTCATTTGCTATCTTTTCTCTAATTTCATAATGTGGAGGCCTGGATTTATAATTTAAGAACCTTTCATTCCTTTCTATAGTAAGTGTTTTAAAATAAGTGTTCCTTTCTTTAAGTGTTTCTGTAACCATGCTACAAGTTCGCCTTAAAACATGACAGTCTACAAATTTTGATTCCTACTAGATTTCGTTATTGTATCTTTAGTTTTATTTGGGAAAAATATTTTCTAACTTCCTTGAACTTATGGGTTATTTAGATGTATGTGATTTATTATTAGATATTGTAATTTCCAATATGTGTGTAGCTTCTAAATACATTTCTGTTATTAAATTCTAGTTTAATTCATTAGTCCCAAACCATAGTTTATATGACTTTAATACTTTTATATTTATTAAGGCTTTTCTTACAGCTTATGCTATGATCAATCTTGGTAAATATTTTATGTACAATTGAAATGAAAGTGTTTTCACACTGGGACCTATCAAAGGGTAGAGGGTAAGAAGAGGGAGAGGATCAGGAAAAACAACTAATGGGTACTAGGCTTAATACCTGGGTGATGAAATAATATGTACAACAAACCCCTATGACATAAGTTTACCTAAATAACAAACTGGCATATGTACCCCTGAACTTAAAGTAAAAGCTAATTTTAAAAAATAACATAAAGAAAGTGTTTTTTCTACCAAACACCACATGTTCTCACTCATAGGTAGGAATTGAACAATGAGAACACTTGGACACAGGAAGGGGAACATCACACACCAGGGCCTGTTGTGGGGTCAGGGGAGGGGGTAGGGATAGCATTAGGAGATATACCTAATGTAAATGATGAGTTAACGCATGCAGCACACCAAATGGCACATGTATACGTATGTAACAAACCTGCACATTGTGCACATGTACCCTAGAACTTAAAGTATAATAATAATAAAAGAAACCAAACACCGCATGTTCTCACTCATAGGTGGGAACTGAACAATGAGATCACTTGGACTCGGGAAGGGGAACATCACGCACTGGGGCCTATCATGGGGAGGGGGGAGGGGGAAGG
>NW_016804679.1:1361397-1380915 GCF_001698545.2 Rhinopithecus bieti
GGCTTTGTTTACCTACTTAAGCCTCAGCAATGCCGGGTGCCCCTCCCCCAGCCTCGCTGCTGCCTTGTGGTTAGATCGCAGACTGCTGTGCTAGCAATGAGGGAGGCTCCGTGGCCGTGGGACCCTCCCGGCCAGGTGTGGGTATAATCTCCTGGTGTGCCCGTTTGCTTAAAGTGCAGTATTGGGGTGGGAATTACCCGATTTTCCAGGTGTTGTGTGTTTCAGTTCCCCTGGCTAGGAAAAGGGATTCCCTTCCCCCTTGCGCTTCCCAGGTGAGGTGATGCCTCGCCCTGCTTCAGCTCTCACTGGTCGGGCTGCAGCAGCTGACCAGCACCGATTGTCCGGCACTCCCCAGTGAGATGACCCCAGTACCTCAGTTGAAAATGCAGAAATCACCGGTCTTCTGTGTTGCTCGCGCCGGGAGTTGGAGACTGGAGCTGTTCCTATTCGGCCATCTTGGGGTTTTTTGTTTTTTTCTTGTAAGTTTATTTAAGTTATTTGTTGATTCTGGATATTAACTTTGTCAGATGGATAGATTGCAAAAATTTTCTCCCATTCTGTAGGTTGTTTGTTCACTCTGATGGCAGTTTCTTTTGCTGTACAGAAGCTCTTTAGTTTAATCAGATCCCATTTGTCAATTTTGGCTTTTGTTGCCATTGCTTTTGGTGTTTTAGTCATAAAGTCTTTTCCCATGCCTACGTCCTGAATGGTATTGCCTAGATTTTCTTCTAGGGTTTTTATGATTTTAGGTCTTACATTTAAGTCTTTAATCCATCTTGAGTTAACTTTTGTATAAGGTATAAGGAAAGAATCCAGTTTTAGCTCTCTGCATATGGCTAGCCAGTATTCCCAACACGATTTATTTTAATAGGGAATCCTTTCCTCATTGCTTGTTTTTATCATGTTTGTCAAAGATCAGATGGTTATAGATGTGTGGCATTATTTCTGAGGTCTCTGTTCTGTTCCATTGGTTTATATATCTGTTTTGGTACCAGTACCATGGTACCAAAGTAGTGTGTATAGCTTGAAGTCAGGGAGTGATGCCTTCAGCTTTGTTCTTTTTGCACAGGATAGTCTTCCTTTTATCTTTGATTTCTCTATAGTATATTTAAAGATTTTTTTAAGGTAATATGTCACTGACTTTTGTTATTTTACACAAACTTTTTGTGTGTGTTAATGTGTGCACTTAGACCATTTAACTATAATGTAGTTATCAATATGGTTATATTTTTTATCCACCATTTAATTATTTGTTTTAGTTGTCCTCTCTCTTTTGCTTCCTTCTTTCACAATTTCCTATTATTATGGCTTTTAGAATTTTATTTTAACTTATCTATTTGTATTTTGTCTATTTCTCTTTCTATTATTTTTAGTATTTTCTCTGAGGATGAAAATTTACAAACCTAGCTTTTTATATTTTCTTCAGAATTACTATTTTACTGCTTCAATTAGAAAACTTACAACTCTACAGGCCACTAAAGCACACCCTTTTCATTATAATTATCGTATGTGTTAGACCTATATACATTGAAAACATCACCAGGAAGTATTATAGTTGATCTTTGAACAGTGTAGGAGTTGGGGCATTGATCACCCCTGCAGTTGAAAATCCATGTGTAACTTTTGACTCCCCAAAATCTAAACTACTAATAGCCTTCTGTCGACTGGAAGCCTTACAGATAACATAAACTGTCAATTAGCTCATACTTTGTATGTTATATGTATTTTGTACTGTATTCTTACAATACAGTAAGCTACAGAAAATAAAATCCTAATTAGAAAAATCATGAGAGAAACATATATTTACTATTTATTAAGTGGGAGTGGACCATCACAAAGGTATTTATCCTCATAATCTTTATGTTGAGTAAGCTGAGGAGGAGGAGAAACAGGAGGGGTTGTCTTGCTGTCTGAGGTGACAGTGGAGGGAAAAGGTGGCGGAGGTGAAGCGGGGACAGGAGAGGCAGGCATATTCTTTGTAATTTTTATTGAAAAACATCTGGATATAAGTGGACCCATGCAGTTCAAACCCATGTTGTTAAAGGTTCAACAGTATATACTTTTTGCTTTGTCTTTCATATTTTGAAGGACTCAAGAGGAGAAAGTCTATTCTAATTACCAAAAAGCATACCATTTTGGTTACTCCTTCTTTATTCCTTACATTCCAAGTTTTCTTCCATTAAAATTTCCCTTCCATTTGAAGAACTTTATTTAGCACTTCTTTTATATCAGGTCTATTGGCAACAGATTTTTTTAATTTTCTTCATCTGAAAATTCCAAATTCGTTTTTCCTGAAAGGTATTTTAAATGAATATAGAACTTTGTGTTGACATTTTTGTTGTTGTTTCAGTAGTAATACCACTTAAGAATGGTATATTCTCTGTCTTCTGTCCTCCTTCATTTTTTCCTTGTAAGTAATCCAGATGAAAGTGCAGCTCTCCTATATGCAGTGTGTCATTTTCTCTGGTTGCTTTCAAGGTTTATTCTTTATGTTTGGTTTTTAGCAGCTCTATTTTGATGACTCTGAGCATGATTTTCCTTGAGTTTATCCCTTTGAGTATTAGATGAGCTTTGGATCTGTATGTTTTTCTTTCAAAAAATTTGGGGTGTTTGGCACCATTGTTTTGTAAATTTGTTTATGTATCAGTTTCTTTTTACTTTACTTTCCTCAGTAATTCAATGTTAGAACTTTTGATATTGACCCACTGTTCACTGAGTCTCTGTTCATGTGTTTTAAAAAAAATCTTTGTTATTTCTGCTCTTCAAAGTGACTGATTTCTATTGATCTAGCTTTAAATTCGTTGATTATTTACTCCGTTATCTCTCCCACTCAATTGAACCCAGTGAATTTTTCTTTTAGATCTAAACTTTTCAGTCCCTTAGTCCCTATTTGTTTACATTTTTGTCTCTCTCTTTCTCTCTCTCACACACACATGCACACACAGACACACACACCACTCAGCAAAACATATTTATTTCCATAAATTTCAGGAATCCTTCTTTATCTCATAAAGAATGATTATAATAACTGCTTTTCAAGTCTTCAATAATTTCTGGTTTTGGCTTCTGTTTATGTTTTTCCCCTTCGAATTGGTGAGATTGACCCCCTTCTTTTGGATTATGTTCTAGATATTTCATATAATGTTGTGGAGCTCTAGGTCCTATTAAAACTCTGCGAAGAATGTTGATGTGTGTGTGTTTGTGTGTGTGTGTGTGTGTATGTGTGTGTGTGTGTTTGCTGTCAATAAACCCAATTAGATTTAGAATCCAACTCTGATCTCACCTTCTGTGTGCTGTGGTTATAATGTCAAGTTCAGTTTTCACACTCAGTGATATGATTTTCAGATCTGTACTATGCATATACCACCCTGAGGTTAATCTAGGTATGGTCAATGGTTTATATAACAGCCTGTGCTGTGTTTGTTTAGACCAAGTCCACGCATGTGCAGCTGAAGACTTGGTGCATCTATGAGCCCAGGACTTGAGTTTTTGTGCACACAGAATTAGTGAATGAAATTATTTAGCTTCCTCCACTTTTTCGTTTTATTTTTCTCTACATTTTCCATATACCAGAATTTCCTTTTCTTAGTTCATGTAGTTGGAAAGAAAGATTTATTTCAGAGTTTTAGTCCCTGTGCACTTCTACATCTGTGTGCAACTGGGCTGTCCTATAGACAACATAGTAATTAAAAAGAGTGAAAAAAGAGTGAACAACACACATAAGTTGATTCTCAGGAGGCAATTTTCTTGATTTCTCTGGCCAGAGGGGTTGATTTTTCTCTCTGGATTGCACATACCCACACTGTTGTTTTTATTGGGGTAGTGTAGCTAGCAGAGAGATTAATCTCAAGTCAAAGCTGGAAATTAAAGAAAACAAAACAGGAAACTTGACAGTGATTTTTTTCACCTTTTGACTTCTCTTGCCAATTTTCCCGTTATTGCTTATTTTTATGTCTTCTGTAAGCTGTTTTTCATATTGTGCTCAGTTGACAGTTTTAATTAGTGAAGGGCATAGGCTGTAGTGGGCCTACTCCATCTTGATTAGCACTAGAAGTAAATAATGTGATTTTGAAGGACTTATGAGAGATTCAAATAATTATATCTAGTGAAGTATATGAGTCTGGATCTTAGAGTTTCTATTGAATTCAATTTGGGATTCATATATAAGTATATGTTAGTTACATTTCTAGGAATGACTGAGAGTACCCAATTGGTGAGTGTAGATGAATAAGAAGAGAGCACAATCTTGGTGCCAGCAACATTTAGGTAACATTTGAAGGAAGGGATGCATGCAGTCAGGCTGAAAGGGAATGAGAGATATTTGTGCATTACAAGGAAATCACAGAGTATGAATTCTTAACACCTGGAATGTTGAATGCTACAGAAGCTAAGAAAAAGAAAGCTTTATAAAGCAAGAAATAGTTAAAAGTTTGAAATTCTACCCAGAGATCAAGAAGCATGACATCTGAAAGGTATCCATTTGATTTAGGGACAAATATATCATTGGTGGCCTTGAGAAAAGCAGTTTACGTGAAGTTTTGTGTACCAAATAATGGTAATTTGTCTAGTGAGAGGGAAGTGAAGTAGATGCCACAAGTTTAGACAACACAAACAAGAAATTTGGCTGTAAAGGGAAGGAGATAGGGCAGCAGGTAGAGGGGAAAGTTACTTTTGGGGAGAGTAAGAGATTTTTCTGGTTTTATTTTAGTAGATTGTTTTATTCCTAAACTGGATTTGGCCTTAGTATAGTACCTTAAAATGCCAATGAGAAAAAATAAATAAATAAATAAAACAGTATATAAGAAAAGCTTAGAGACAGAGAACAAAGAGAAAATGATATAAAGAATGAAATCCCTGAGATGATGGTAGAGAAAGAGATCATAAGCACAGGTGGAGGTATTAGTTAAGAATGAACAAAGGAGAACTCTTCAGAATAGCACTGAAAATTTTTCCTCAGAGTTCCCAGTGGGATTTCTTGACCTCCTTCTCTTTTCCACCTTCTTACTGGTTTCTTCTGGGAACACTTGTCTAATGAATTACTAGCATATAAATTCTCATTCCAGAGCCTGCTTCTGGGGAATCTAATCCAAGACAACCCTAAATTTATTTACCTAACCCTGATTTCAAATTTTTTACAGGATTCCAAATTCATCCATTCAAATACCTATTTCATATTTCCACTTTTAAAAAATAGTATCTCAAACTTAGTATGTTTGTATTAATTCATTCTCACACTGCAATAAAGAAATACCAGAGACTGGGTAATTTATAAAGGAAGAGAGTTTAATGGCTCACAATTCCACATGACTGGGGAGGCCTCAGGAAACGTATAATTGTGGCAGACGGTGAAGCAGAAGCAGGAACTTTCTTCACAAGGCGGCAGGAGAGAGAAGTGCAAGCAGGGGAAATGACAGAGGTTTATAAAACCATCAGATGTTGTAAGAACTCACTTAATATCATGAAAACAGCAGGGGAAATCCGCTCCCATAATCTAATCACTTCCCTCCCTTGACACCTGGGGATTACAGGTCTCTCCCTTGACACATAGGGATTACAATTCAAGATGAGATTTGGGTGGGGACATAGAGCCAAACCATGTCAATGCTCAAATAGAACTCTTCTGGGTTTTGTTTTGTTTTGTGATGTTTGTTTGTTTGTTTGTTTTTAGTGCTGTTCTTCTTTCAGTCTTTTTCCTTTTGGTAAACGGAAATTTAATTTCCCCAAGACAAATAGTCTTCTTTAATTTCTCCCTTCCCTTTAACCTACAACCAATGAATAAATAGAATTGACTGAGAGTTACAGAATTTGTTAAACTCCATACACATACTTTCATCTGTACTGCTACCACTGTTGCCAATCCCCATTACCTTCTACTTCTACTATTCCAATAATCACCTAACTGATTATCTAATTTGTGGATCCCTCTGATCTAATTAATAGAATATTAGCTGGAGAGCTCTTTGTAAATGTATCTCAAATGATGTCCTGCACTACTTAGAAAAGCTTCAGTGCTTTCCCGTTTAACTTAAAGGAAAATCTCTAATTATCACATCTACATTCAGGGGGATATGAAACATGTAACAGTGGTGTAGAATGAGCATTCACCTGACAGAAGACATATTGGTCATAATGTGTATTGCTGAATCAGTACATATTAGCATTGTCTATAAGGCTCTACAAATCTATTCTCTCCCTCACTCATTCTGGCCAATCAGGCAGTCTTTCTTCCACAAGTTCCCCTTTTCCAGAATCTTTTCATGGCTTACTCTCCCCTTTTTTCAGGTACTATCTCAGATATTACATACTCATTGAGATATTTTCTGACCAATCAGCATCAAGTCCCTACCTAGTCCAAGTAGTCACTATCACACCTGTTTGCTTCATTTTTTTATAGGACTGACAAATATACAGATTTATTTACTACACTTATTTAGCTATTTTAACCTCCCAATTGGAAGTTAAGTTCATCAATAACAACAATTTTGTTTTGTCTTCTCACCAATGTAGCTACAAAACCAAGGAGAGTGCCTGACATGTGGCAGATACTCAGTGCTCACCGGTTAAATGATTGAGTACATAAATAAATAAATGTAATCATAGGTGGATAAAAGAAAGTGGTTACACAAACTAGAAAGTAAATTAGATTATCTATTATTTTATTAACTTAACTATCATTTTTACTTCTTGCTCACCAATAAGTTGCAGACCTATACATCCAAATTCTTATTAGAATGCTCACTGTCAGCTAATTCTGGATATAAATTCATTCTTTTACCTTGAGGTATTTCTCTTTTATTTCCTGTCATGACCAGTGAGATACACTCATCCTATCACAGGGTGCAATATGGTTTAAAAAGTAGGTTCTGAATTTAAATCTAATGGGTCCAAAACCCATTGCTGCCACTTATTATCTATGAGGAAGTTATATAACCTCTCTGTTATTCAATTTTCTTTATTACAAAAGAGTGATAATGAAAATACCTGCTTCATAAATTTGTCAGGAGGATTATTTGAGTTAATTTATATAACCCCTTGGTACTATGTACTATGCCTGGTAAAGATAAAGCACTCTCTAAATCATAGGTATTAGTATTTGCCAAGCAACAAGTGTGAAAATAATCCTGTATCTCTCTAAATCTCTTACTTGCCCTATCTGGTAGGAACACAGTATCTGCAAATTTTGCTATCCCACATCTCTCAAATTCTAACTCTAATTGCCATTCATATCTGCACCACATCTTGACTATTTACCACATAAGAAAAGTTTAACTACTCTTGTATTCTTCAGCATCCCCTTTCTTGTCCATTTTAATCCTAATGATCTTGCCAATATAAAAACTGATACGTAACATCCCTGTGTATCGTGTCTCAACAGCTTTCTGTAGCCTTCAAAACAAAACCTAAACCAAGCATCAAGAAAAGCCTGTCATTTTTCATCACTTACCTCTGGAAAATCTATTCTCCAGCCACAATGAAGGGTTCGCAATTGATACTAGGTGTGGTATTATAAGTAGGGGTATTAAGCTTCTTAACTAATATCCAGCTTTCCTTATGTTCTTGAGTCTTTTATTATACTGCTCACTGCTTGGAAGGGAAACACTCTCTTGACATTCTCTTTCTTCTCTTCCTCATTTGAATACCTTTATTTACTATTTTTTTAAAAATAATATTTTAAAATTTTAATTTTATAATCGGGGAGGAGGGTACATGTGCAGGTTCGTTACCAAGGCATATTATATGATGCTGAGGTTTGGAGTATGAATGAATCCAACACCCACATTTATCTTTAAAAGTAGACTTTACAACTGATGCAAGTTCTCATAACCTTTTTACTGAATGACTTAATAATCAACAAAAATTAGTAAAGGCCTATTTCATGCCAGAGTACTTGTGGTTATTATTGTCTCAATATTGCCAATATTCTGCAAGGTAGGTTTCTTTTTCTAGGCCTCCTTTTGTTTGTCCCAGAAAATCCTACATTTGACTTAACATTTAAGCCCATAGTCTTTTTGTGGCCAAGATAATTCATGTTTCCAAGTGAGTTTTCTTTTTCCAAACACCTTTAATTTTATGTATTTATATTCTCTCCTCATAACACCTGAAATTGTCACTGAAAGGTTTCTTTGCTAACTTCTAAAATATCATTTTCAAGTTCCTAAATTTATATGAATTTTTGTGAATATTAAACTTGGAATAGAAAATACTGATGTTTGAAAGGTTATATAATAGTTTATTTACAGTTTATCCAGACTTTAATGAATAAGAAAATTATTATAGTTGCATTACAGGTAGAACCTTGATTTTTTTGGTAAGTGGGAAGCAAGCAATGATGATAATTTAAGTATGTTGGTTATATCCAGACTGTGTAATTTTTATTTATATTTCTGAAACATAAAACTAATGAAAATAACTTTGTTGTCATGACAGTTCTCTCAACATATTTAGTCCAATTTCACACCTATTTTTAACAATTTAGGCACATCAACCTCTAAGCTGCAGGCATCATAAGACTAGTAGAATGATAACTCCTTGGTGATAAAAGAATACATTGCTCTTGGCAATATCTCATTAATAAGCCAGAATGAGACATGTTAAGGACCACAGTGTGATACACAGCTTGGAAAGTGGCAAATGTTATGTTGCTAAGGATGAAGAAATTCAGCTGTAGACTAGAAACTAGAAACTTTTATTCTCTGGTGAAGAATCTTCCCAAGGTAAATTACAGATAACTTTAGAAAAATAATTAAGTTTCCAGTTTATCATGAAAATAAATGGAATCTTGAAATTATGGCAGCAAAAGACATGCTACTTGATACCATCTTCCATATTGCCAAGGAACTTCCATACAATCATTAAAAACTGGTGAATATTTGCTAACAACATCTTTTTACTTCCAAAATAATGTTTTCTCTTGGCAGGGTTCTCTCCAGTAAGGCCTTGAAATAGTTATCATAGAATGCACAAATGGCACATTATCCAAAATACAGGTTTCCATATTGTTTCTTGGATTCTAAGGGGTTTCACAAAAGTAGTTCCATGGCTGTTGTAGTTGGAGAAGTGCTGGGACAATGCTGAGTAGATGGAACTCCAGTCTAAACCAGTGATTCTGCCAGGATGGCTGTGCTCTTACCTGATTACATGAAAAATGAATTCAGAGAAGTATTGTGACTGGGATGGGGGCTAAGCTATTGAAGTTACCTTATGCTTCAATGTGTTAAAATATGTTCATGTATAACTTTTGCAAACTTGTTTAAGAAAAAATGAATTCTAATGCTATTGTAAGTCTTAAATCCACTACTCTCAAGCAAGCTTATTCATCCTTTAAAGTACTTCAGTAGCCACTTAAAACACTATTAATTTGCAGGTGTTTATTGGAAAGTAAGCATTTTCTTTTATATTACAAATAGTATATTTCTTTTTAGTGAACATTGTATAATCAAAATATATAACTTAAAATAATGTAAATGTGTTTAGAGTGATTTTGGACCAGTTATAAATATTTCATAAGCCATCTATGTAATATAAAGCAGTAGGCAGATTCCAATGCTCTGTAATTATGTAACAAACATTTCACAATATAATGCATAATCCTTAAAGTAAATTGAGTGGTTTCTGGTGTGTTATAATTGTTCTTTGCCGTAAATACTACATAAATAATTTGTATGCTTTTTAAGCAGCACTACATTTTCTTTCTTCCATATCTGGTAGCTATTCTAAAATATATCCTTTTTTGTTAACTAGGAATGTATCACCATCATTTCTGAAAATTATTATATTGAGTCTTTGGAAATTACTTATACATTGGTATATAAATATATAACACTGGATTAAGACTTACATTATAAGATTCAAGGTGAATAATGAATCTCATTTGATATTTATGAAAGGCACTCACTATCAATTAATTATTTGTGTCATATATGATACACATCTACAACATGTTAAGCATCATGGAAAATTTGAGAGTAATAAATAATATGATGTGGCTTCTGCACCCAAAACTTTATATTTTGTTTAAGGCAATAAGTATTAAACATAAAATAAGGATACAACAATGATGTATTCAACTAATCTCTCATTTCCAATATGTCACTTTTTTTAGTTGATCAGCAAAATTACTGATAGGGTAATATGGTTTGGCTGTGTCCCCATCCAAATCTCATCTTGAGTTGTAACTCCCACAATTCCCATGTGTTGTGGGAGGAACCCAGTAGAAGGTATTTGAATCATGCGGGCAGGTCTTTCCCGTGCTGTTTTCATGATAGTGAATAACTGTCATGAGATCTGATGGTTCTAAAAAGGGCAGTTTTCCTGCACAAACTCTCTGTTCTCTTGTCTACCTCCATGTGAAATGTGCCTTTCATCTTCTGGATGATTGAGAGGCCTCCCCAGTCACATAGAACTGTAAGGAATCTTTTTTTCCCTTGTAAATTGCCCAGTCTTGGGGATATTTTTATCAGCAGCATGAAAACTGACTACTAGAGTAAACTGGAACAAGTAGAACGGGGCACTGCTGAAAAGATACAGGAATATGTGGAGGCAATTTTGGACCTGGGTTACAGGGAGAGATTGGGACAGTTTGGAGGTCTCAGATGAAGACAGGAAAATATGGGAAAGCTTGAAACTCCCTAGACACTTGTTGAATGGCTTTGACCAAAATGCTGATAATGATATGGACAATGAAATCCAGGCTGGGGTGGTCTCTGATGGAGATGAGGAACTTGTTGGCAACTAGTGCAAAGCTGACACTTGTTAAGTTTTAGCAAAGAGACTGCTGGCATTTTTGCACCTGCCCTAGAGATTTGTGGAACTTTGAAGTTGAGAGAGATGATTTAGGGTATCTGGCAGAAGAAATTTCTAAGTAGCAAAGCATTCAAGAGGTAACTTGGGTGATGTTAATTAAGCATTCAGTTTTGTAGGGCAAGCAGAGCATAAACTTTCAGAAAATTTGCAGCCTTACAATGCAATAGAAAAGAAAATCTTATTTTCTGAGGAGAAATTCAAGCCAGATGCAGAAATTTGCATAAGTAACAAGGAGCCAAATGTTAATCTCCAAGATAATGGGTAAAATGTCTCCATGGTATGTCAGAGGCCTTCACAGCAGCATCATCACAGGCCCAGAGGCCTAGGAAGGAAAAATTGTTTCACGGGCTGCACCCAGGGTCCCATGCTATGTACAGCTTAGGGACTTGGTGCCCTGTTTCCCAGCAACTCTGGCCACGACTAAAAGGAGCCAATGTAGAGCTCAGGCCATGGCTTCAGAGGGGGCAAGCACCAAGCCTTGGTAGCTTCCACGTGCTGTTGAGCCTACAGGTGTATATAAGTAAAGAATTGAGGTTTGGGGAACCTCCACCTAAATTTCAGATGATGTATGGAAACGCCTGGAGGTCCAAGCAGAAGTTTGCTGCAGGAGGGAGGCCCTCAAGGAGAACCTCTGTTAAGGCAATGTGGAAGAAAAATGTGGGCTCAGAGCCCCCATACAGAGTCCCTCCTGGGTTACTGACTAATGGAGCTGTGAGAAGAGGACCGCTGTCCTCCAGACCTTAGAATGGTAGTTCCACTGACAGCTTACACCATGCACCTGGAAAAGTCTCAGACACTCAATGCCAGCCTGTGAAAGCAGCAGGGAGGGAGGCTGTACCCTGCAAAGCCACAGGAGTGGAGCTGCCCAAGACCATGAGACCCCATCTCTTGCATCAGCATGACCTGGATGTGCGACATGGAGTCAAAGGAGATCATTTTGGAGCTTTAAGATTTGATTGCCTTGCTGGATTTTGGACTTGCATCGGGCTGGGGCCTGTAGCCTCTTTGTTTTGACCAATTTCCCCCTTTTGGAATGACTGTATTTACACAATGTCAGTACCCTCATTTTATCTAAGAAGTAGCTAACTTGCTTTTGGTTTTGCAGGCTCGTAAGTGGAAGGAACTTACCGGGTGAACCCCACCCCTGATATTCAACGTGGGTTCTTTTCTATTTCCCTAAGCATAGGCTGGTCTGAGAAATAAAGAGAAAGAGTACAAAAAAGAGAAATTTTAAAGCTGGGTGTCCAGGGGAGACATCACATGTCGGCAGGTTCCGTGATGCTCCCTGAGCCATAAAACCAGCAAATTTGTATTAGTGATTTTCAAAAGAGGAGGGAGTATATAAATAGGGTGTGGGTCACAGAGATCACATGCTTCACAAGGTAATAAAATATCTTAAAGCAAATGGAGGCAGAGCGAGATCACAAGACCACAGGACGGGGAGAAATTAAAATTGCTAGTGAAGTTTTGGGCATGTATTGTCATTGATAACATCTTATCAGGAGACAGGGTTTGAGAGCAGACAACTGGTCTGACCAAAATTCATTAGGTGGGAATTCCCTCATCCTAATAAGCCTGGGAGCACTGCAGGAGACCAGGGCTTATTTCATCCCTTTGTCTTCGACCCTAAAAGACAGCCACCCCTAAAGCAGTCATTTTAGAGGCCTACCCTCAGGAGTGCATTCTCTTTCTCAGGGACGTTCCTTGCTGAGAAAAAGAATTCAGTGATATTTCTCCTATTTGCTTTTGAAAGAGGAGAAATATGACTCTGTTTCGCCCGGCTCACCGGCAGTCGCAGTCAGAGTTTAAGGTTATCTCCCTTGTTCCCTGAACATTTCTGTTTTTTTTTTTTTCAAGGTGCCCAGATTTCATATTATTCAAGCACACATGCTCTACAAACAATCTGTGCAGTTAACACAGTCATCACAAGGTCCTGAGGTGATATACATTCTCCTCAACTCATGCAGATGATGGGATTAAGTGATTAAAGTAAAGACAGGCATAGGAAATCACAAGAGTATTGATTAGGGAAGTGATAAGTGTCCATGAAATCTTCACAATTTATATTCAGAGATTGCAGTGAAGACAGGTATAAGAAATTATAAAAAAGTATTAATTTGGAGAACTAACAAATGTCCATGAAATCTTCACAATTTTGTTCTTCTGCAATGGCTTCAGCTGGTGCCTTCATTCGGGGTCCCTGACTTCCCACAACAGGGACTTGCCTTGTTTCAGATGAGACTTTGTACTGTAGACTTTTGAGTTAATGCTGAAATGAGTTGAGACTTTGGGGGACTGTTAGAAGGGGATGATTAGTTTTGAAATGTGAAGACATGAGATTTGGGAGGGGTCAGGGGTACAATGATATGGTTTGGCTATGTCACCACCCAAATCTCATCTTGAATTGTAATTCCCACAATTCCCATGTGTTGTGGGAGAAAACCTGGTGGGACGTAATTGAATCATGGGGGCAGGTCTTTCCTGCACTGTTCTCATAATAGTGAATAAGTCTCATGAGATCTGATGGTTCTAAAACGGGGAGTTTTTCTGCACAAGATCTCTCTTCTCTTGTCTCTTCTTTTGTGCTCTTCTCTTCATTTGAGAAGTGCCTTTCACCTTCCACCATGATTGTGTGGCCTCCTCAGCCATGTGGAACTGTAAGTCCAAGAAACCTGTTTGCTTTTGTAAATTTCCAAGTCTTGTGTATGTGTTTATCAGCAGCATTAAAATGGACTAATACATAGGGTCTACAATTAATTCATGCTACCTGAAATCAATAGGCTCTCAATGCCTTTTGTCAAATATTTTATGCATCTCTTTCCATCATAGTTCTTGTAAAATTGTCCCAAATATTCTTTGCTTGTCAATAGATTTTAGTTTTACTCCCAAAAACCACACCATTTGGAGATCGAATATGGTATATGAATGGAAAAAAAATCAAGGCCATTAGACAAATATTCCAATTCACTCCTTAGCACAAACATACAAAATACTCATTTTCTTCATGTGTATTTGCTTCTCTCGTAGCAGATAGACAGGCCTACTCTTTGTGAGGTGAATACTTTCACGTGCAACTTATTTGTAATTCTTCTCCTCTAAAACTTTGATTTGTAATTTTCTTCTGTCAGTACATCCTCCAGGTTCCTATCAGCTGCATCCTCCCCTCTTATCAGAAAACAAGCCCAAATCTCATCTATAATGAATATACATTAACAAAAAACAATAACCACCAAAATAAACAAATCATTTTTTCACTTTAAAGCAAAGGCTCTTTCTTCTCTTATAATCAAATTTAGAAAAATCTACCTGCCAACTCTACTTTATCCCCATCACTCTTCATTTTGCACTTTAATGTCTTCCTTAACCACTATACTGAAAATCTTCCATAAACGTTATCAAGGTCTTATTAATAATTCTACTGAAACTGTGTTTAAGATAGGTGAAAGCTAAGAGATATAACAATATTTATTTTGTGAGTATCTGCTTTAAGCTATGTAATGCTGTTACAGAAATGAGCAGGACTTAGCACATTCGCCTTTAATAAATATGTGCTGATTTAAAAAAGATGAAATTCTTCCATCTATGAAATCCAACAAAACCATAAAATAATCAAATCAATACCTTTGCGTAATTTTTAATCATTCAACCATTTGTATAGCATTTCTGACTGTTGAACCATAACCTTCTCCTTGGAATTTTTTCTTCTAGTGACTTTTATGAAATTATTCACATTTTTATCAGTCAGAATAGGATTTGGCAGAATAAGCTCATTTGGGAATTGTTGTACCAAACTGAAAGCTTTGAAACAGCTTAGAGATAGCCATTGGTATAGTAGCAGGCTTTGTTTATAGACTGAGAAATCAGGAAACCTGATTGTACAGTGGGGATACAAAGTACAGTGGATACAAGGTTAAACAGTGGATGAGAGTTGAGACAACTGGGCATCATGGAAGAGTTTACCAACAGGGGATTATCCTGAAATGCATATTCAATCTGGAAAGTAATGGTCAATAAATAGGCCAATGGTTAAGATGCAAGCAAGAGGCCCATACTGCATCAGAGAGTAAGGCAGTGGGGAGTCTCACCTGTAGGCACAAACCTAGATCTAGAGAAACAGCTGGCAACCTGGGAATATGCTATCAACAGAAAATCCAGGTTTGGACTTAAGATTCAATTTCTTCAGTTGAATACAGAGCCAAAGAGCCCAACTGGTAAATTTTAAATTTGTATAAGGTATCTGTTTACTGAGCTCTCATGGCTGGGCCTAGGGCAAGGCAAACAAGGCACTTGCTTTGGGGACAAAATTTGAGAAGAGGTTAAAAAAATTAAATAATCAAGATAAAGAAGATTTTAAAGTAATATTCTAAATAATCAAATTAATGCAAAATTAATAATGAATAAAATATTGTAGTTTTAGACTCTTAATCTCTTTTAACTTTAACAGCAACATAAGAGATACAACAAGGTCTTAGATACCTAGCTGACAAATAACTGACATAAAAAATAAATATTTTAAATAAATATTTTTGAATTTTTAAATAAATAAAAAATTAAGTACATAAGAAGAGAATAAAACTCTAGATCTGTGAAGAGTGAAAAGTCTTTGGAAGTGAGGCAGAATTTTCTAGCTAGTATTGAAGACAATTAATACAGCCATTTTTCTTAATTATCTCTACCTACAATAAAATGATAGAGTAAATTTTATTCACCAGATTCTCTCTTGGAGATAGCATTGTATGTTTTTGGAAAAGTTATTTTGATTGGTATCATAGGAGCATTATATTTTAAATAACAAAATAGCAAAATAAGATTTATTGATGCTTGTGTGTAAGTGTAAGATGTTTAATAGCTTTTTTTTTTTTTTTTTAATTATACTTTAAGTTCTAGGGTACATGTGCATAACGTGCAGGTTTGTTACATATGTATACTTATGCCATGTTGGTGTGCTGCACCCATCAACTCGTCAGCACCCATCAATTCATCATTTATATCATGTATAACTCCCCAATGCAATCCCTCCCTCCTCCCCCCTCCCCATGATAGGCCCCAGTGTGTGATGTTCCCCTTCCCGAGTCCAAGTGATCTCATTGTTCAGTTCCCACCTATGAGTGAGAACATGCGGTGTTTGGTTTTCTCTTCTTGTGATAGTTTGCTAAGAATGATGGTTTCCAGCTGCATCCATGTCCCTACAAAGGACGCAAACTCATCCTTTTTTATGGCTGCATAGTATTCCATGGTGTATATGTGCCACATTTTCTTAATCCAGTCTGTCACAGATGGACATTTGGGTTGATTCCAAGTCTTTGCTATTGTGAATAGTGCCGCAATAAACATACGTGTGCATGTGTCTTTGTAGTAGAATAATTTATAATCCTTTGGGTATATACCCAGTAGTGGGATGGCTGGGTCATATGGTACATCTAGTTCTAGATCCTTGAGGAATTGCCATACTGTTTTCCATAATGGTTGAACTAGTTTACAATCCCACCAACAGTGTAAAAGTGTTCCTATTTCTCCACATCCTCTCCAACACCTGTTGTTTCCTGACTTCTTAATGATTGCCATTCTAACTGGTGTGAGAGGTTACTATTTTAAAGTTTGAAGATAGAGGCCAGGCAGACCTGAGTTTTCTCTATGTAATTGGGCAGCAGGGGGCAGGGAGAGGTTGCGTCTGAGAGCACGGGGACCAAAGGCAGTACATCTGAGGAACATATTGTCTAGGAACAAAAAGGGAAATCCTGATTTTGGGAGAATGCAGTGAAGTGTTTTCATTAAGCAATTTAATAAAGAAATCCCAGTTATTTTGTTTGTTTGTTTTTTGCTATTTGAAGTGTACTGTCATCTGCCTTTTATATGTACCCTAAAATACCAGCATTGTTCATTAATGTTTTTATGGAAGTCAGTAGTGCATGACAAAATCTTAAGAAGATCAAAAGAGAGTACATATCTATATTACACATGAAACAAGTATAAAGTGCCTATGACATGCATGTTTTGTTGGATATTTTCATAACATGAAAAGGGGTGCAGAGAGTGTTTTGACTTAATATGGCTAAATTATTCTTATATATCTCCTTGCAGTGTTCCCATAAAATTGCAAGAAAACTGGCAATAGCACTGAGAGCTAAAGAGAAGGTCATTGGCTGTTATTTGGGAAACTTTTTGCTACCTCCATCATGGATGGTGTGAATCATAAAACAACACTTCCTTTGACTGTATCCTTGTGATCTATCCTTCGAAGCAGAGCAAGGCAGGTATCTCAATACCTTAGTATCTTTATTTGAAGGCAAAGACCTTCAAACTCTTCCCTGCTGTAAGTTCTTACCTCAGAATACAGTAAGCACACTGAATAGAAAAATTATATGATTCCCTCATATATAGTAAAGACATTTTATGGGATAGAAAAATATTCTGCTACCTCTTCCCAAAATTGATATTCTAAGGCATACAACTAGCTGAAAGAGGAAAAGTGAACACAGATATACAGAAAGTTTAGTTAGAGGAACAATTGAAAGTAAAACTGGAAACATAAAACTGCTAGAAAAAATAGAAATGGAGTGTAGTTTTTCGTTCATTAAATTGCTCAAAATTGACTCCAAATGCATCCGTACTCTTAGAATGTCTGATCGTAAGTGTCAGAGTAATTCTTTCTTTATCCAGTGACCCTGGAGAGGTTCACTGATGCATAGGCATTGCAATTAGGCTGTACTTATTAACCTGAACTTTGTTTTTATACTGCAAAGTTGTGAAGGTATTGAGAAAAAGACACTGCAGGGAAGACGCTCATCCCACTTCTCTAAGCTATATGGAAGCATGAGGTCCTATAAAATCTCATTCCAATTCTAGGTTAAAAGCAAAACCAGATAGATAATCACTCAGTGACATTGAAAGATATTGAGCATAAAAGAAAGTATTTGATGACAAAAAGGAAGAATACATTCCTGAAAATAATTTAATATATAAACAGAATAAATTTAGTCTTTTTTTGGTCCAAAAATTTTCACAACTTTTAAACATTAAACTCATAACACAACATAAAGTGCTAAATTACAATGGGGAAACATATATCAAGTTTTGCAAAGAAATGATTGTGTCCCAAATATTTAATATCCAACCCGATTGTTGGTTTTTTATAAAGGTGACAATGATGTGACTCAGAACCTGTAACCCTCATGCATATTTTTTGAGACTGTACTCATAGATCAAACCAAATTAGAAGCTAATCAAAGTCAGGAACCCAAGCATAGAAGTAGATTATTGCATTGTATGAGTATAGAATGGAATGAAGGCAATTAATCTCATATTGCTTAGACTGACTAAATTAAATTAAATTGGCCATTGTTGAGAAGCAGCTGTTGTATCACTGTTTAAAGCCCAGATTCTGGAACTAGGCTGCCCTCCAATTGGGCATGAGCCATTACTAGTCATATGTATCAGTTTTTAAATCTATAAAAGAAGAATATTAATAGCACCTACCTCTCTAGGTTGTTGTAAAAATTATGTATAAAATTATATATATTTCACATAGCAAGTGCTTGATAAATGATAGATATTCTTATTGTGGGATATTTAAATAGTTTTTTTTCATTATTATAAATACTGTTTGATTGTTTTGGTATGTTTATTCATGTAGGTGCCATTATTCTCATTGGATAACTCTTGGAAGTAGAAATTCTAGGTCAGAATAGGTGATCATTTCAAAGGCTTTTGATACTAATTCTCACCAGAAAGATATCCAAGAATAGATGTAAAAATTAATTTCTCCCTCTTCCCTTTAAAGATAATTCCTATAATTAAAAAAATACGTATTTTAATTAACAGGTAATAATGAATATGCTCGCATTTACACATGGAATTTGTAATTGTGATATCATTAGTAGAAACTTGTTATCTTTTATAAATTGCCCATTTCTGAATGATATCTATATTTCCATTGGAGTGTTTGTATTTTACTTGATGATGACTAATCCAAAAGTTATTGCAGAAAAAAGAACTGTATTACTGAAGCAAAAATTATGTACTAATAGATTAAGTACCTTACTGTATATTAACTTTACAAAGATTGAAAATATTGAGATAAAATTTTATCCTTTATAGTGAGAAGTCATAAACATTATATTGTCTCAACAAAATAATAAGAAACAAATATATATTCTAGCAAATTAGAAAACAAATTAATGAGCAAGGTAGCTAAAAAACAAATAAAAGAAAAATAGAAAACTTGCCAACAAAATGACAGAAGTTCGAATATATCAGAGATGCCGATAAAGTTAACTAAATTAACTTCATTGAATGGTTAAGTTTCTTAGAATGGGTTTTAAAAATAAAATGACTGAAGTACACAATAGTTTTTAAATAGAGGCAATTAAAATAAAATCTTCCAGAGAAAATAAAAGTGTATGTGTAATTTAAAGAACATTTGAGAAAGTTTTATTAAAGAGAAAAAAAGGAAAGGGTATTTTAAAGCTATTTTTAAGTGTATGAGTACAGAAGTTTTCTTCTTCTTCTTCCTTTTTTTTTTTTTTTTTTTTTTTTTTTTTTTTTTTTTTTTTTTTTTTTTTTTAATAATATCTATTTTTTTTTTTGAGACGCAGTCTCACTCTATTGCCAGGCTGGAGAGCAATGGAGCAATCTTGGCTCACTGCAACCTCCACCTCCCGGGTTCAAGTGATTCTCCTGCCTCAGTCTCCTGAGCAGCTGGGATTACAGGCTCCA
>NW_016804679.1:1382606-1395326 GCF_001698545.2 Rhinopithecus bieti
CAAACAGGGACAATTTGACTTCTTCTTTTCCTAACTGGATACCCTTGATTTCTTTCTCTTGCCTGATTGCCCTAGCCAGAACTTCCAACACTATGTTGAATAGGAGTGGTGAGAGAGGGCATCCCTGTCTTGTGCCAGTTTTCAAAGGGAATTTTTCCAATTTTTGCCCATTCAGAATGATATTAGCTGTGGGTTTGTCATAAATAGCTCTTCTTATTTTGAGGTACGTTCCATCAATACCGAATTTATTGAGCGTTTTTAGCATGAAGGGCTGTTGAATTTTGTCAAAAGCCTCTTCTGCATCTATTGAGATAATCATGTGGTTCTTGTCTTTGGTTCTGTTTATATGCTGGATTACGTTTATTGATTTGCGAATGTTGAACCCACCCAGCTAATTTTTGTATTTTTAGTAGAGACAGGGTTTTGCCTTGTAGGCCAGGGTGGTCTCGAACTCCTGACCTCGTGATCTGCCCACCTTGGCCTCCCAAAGTGCTGGGATTACAGGCGTGAGCCACCGTGGCCGGCCTCTTTTTAATTTGATACTAGAACAAAATAAAACAATTAGATCGCATAGTCTGTATATATAAACATACCTATATGAATGTGTAAGATTGGATAATCTAATAATTAAGGAATGAACTGTTCAATAAATTTAGTACTGGGGAAAAATCAAATTTGCTGGCTTGCAATTTATACAACACCAAATTGAATTCCATGTTATTTAAATATTTAAAAGTGAGAAATGAAAGCACAATAAACTAGAAGAAAGTAGATGTAAATTGTACATTGATTCTGGGGTGGGAAAGTTTTCCTAAGCTTGCAAAGAATGATAAAAAGTATCATTGTAAATATGCAAACTTGGCAATGTATAAACCAAAGCATTCAGATGCAAAATAACACCATAAATAAGTTATAAGGCAATTTAAAAACTAGAAACATATGGGCCACAAATATGACAAACGTTAGGTTAGTGTCTTATATAAAGAGGTCCTAAAATAGATAGGAAAGCACTAATAAACCATTAAAAAGGCCATGAACAGATAATTCCCAGAAGATCCATCTTCATTGGTAATGAAAGAGATTAAAATTAAAACAACAATGACGTTGTTTCAGTGTAAAATTAGCTAAAAATTGTATATTTGTAATTCTCAATATGACTGAAGAAAAGGTGAAACAGTCACTCTCCTACCTCCAAGTGAGAGTTCATTATATAAACTTTTATTCATTGGGAAATACAAGTGAAGAATTTTTAAAAATCTCCTCACTTGCCCTTGTATTTTCAATATTTTCTAAAAACTAAATCACATATATACAGGCGCCGTGGCTCACACCTGTAATCCTAACATTTTGGGATGCTGTGGTGGGCAAATTGCTTGAACCCAAGAGTTCCAGACCAGCCTGGGAAATATGGTGACACCCTGTCTCTACAAAAAAAATTCAAGAAATTAGCCTGGCATGGTGGCTGGCGTCTGTAGTCCAAGTTGTCCAGGAGGCTGAGGGAAGAATGCTTGAGCCCAGGATGTCAAGGCTGCAGTGAACTGTGATTGCACCAGTGTACTCCAGCCTGGGCGACAGAGTGAGACTATGTCTCAAAAAACAAAAAAGAAAAAAACAAACAGAAATAATTATATATAGATTTTTATATATGATTTTTATATAGAATAACATTTGTTGAATTATTATTGATAAAAGAAAGCATTAGAAATAGTCTCCATAGGTTCTTGGTAAGTTATAGAACGTAAATATAAGGGACAAGGAAAACTATATTCATTAAAATGTGTTGAAACAGTATTTAATGGGATGGACATGGAAAATTGGACAATGGAAATGTTAGTTATGTAATATTTAGTAAAGAAAAACCATCTGCAATAGTGTATACACACACACAAACACACACATATATATATGGAGGGAAAAATGGAAGAAAATATGCCAATATATGGATCATCACTTTTGAAATGTTAAAACACTGGTAATTTGTGTTTTTATTTTTATGCCTTCAGTAATTATTCCTAATGACTATTACTTTTGTTATCAGGAAAAAGTAGCATAAAATACACATTTCAGGAAAAAAGGTGATATAGGCTGGAGAACAGACACAGCCTTCAGAGGCCAGGTACCATGATGGCCCATGGCTGCCCTCCAGAGCACCTACACAGTTTATCACTTGCAGCCACTATCACTGCATTCACATCAGAGCCAGAGTGCCCAGGTGGGGGCAAGTGCTCATAGTCAGTATATCTGCCTCCCTTAATAGATTTGTTTATAACTCTGTCATACATTCTTTATGAATGTGTTTATGTGTATATATACGTATGTACATAAACACTTTTATGTATATATACTTATGTACATAAACACTTTTATGTACATATGTACATATATACATAAACACATTATGTTATATGTACATATAAACACATTATGTATATATGTACATATATACACAAACACATTCATAAACAATATACATTTCTCTCCTTTTATATTAATATACATGTATATTTCTCTTTTGTGAGTACATATGTTAGGAAGGGATTGTACTGAATTTATGAGTCAAAGGGCATCAAATATGGTGAAACATCAGAATTACCTGGGAGACTTTTAAGTAGAAAATAACATACCCAAGTCTTATCCACAGATATTCACATTCAATAGATCTGGGAGGTGGGAACCGGACATAATTTTTAAGTCTTTACTGCTCCCTGTGTGTAGAGTCGAGAATCATTGCACATGGAATTAAAAAAAGGATTTTCACTTGCAGGCAAATACTTCAATGTTGTGTTCAATAACTCCTATAATGTGTTTAGGTATTAGAAATGCTATGCAATTAAGCCCCAATGATAATGTCTTGGTCTTCTGGACAAAATGATGAGACATTTTAAAGACATTAAAAGCAAATATTTTAATTTTTTTGAATCATATGCTCCTCAATAACATCTAGTAGTGGTTTTTGGGAGTTTTCAATTAAATCTTTGAACAACTTCATAAACGTTGACTCACATTTCAGATCAGGGTGCTAGGAGGTGCTTTTGGTGTAACAAGTCCTCTCAGAATATTAGCAAATATTCTGTAACTTTGTGTATGTTGAGGTCTCAAATACCTCTAATAGGTAGTCATCCTTTTCCCCAAGAGTAAGAAGGAACTACTTTAGGAGAAGGAAGCCTAGTAAAGACTAGTTTCAGCCAGCTTGGGTGGATTTCACTGGGGGCCTCAGTGTTTATTCACTGAATTTTAATTTCAGGAGTGATGATAAGAATTAAAAGTGAGGCTCCCTGTGAATCTCCAACTAGAGGATGCACGGGAACTGGTCCTACCCTCCCCTGTGTTTTCCACTTCATCTGCCTGGTCCATGCTCCAATACATATAATGCTCTTATATTTTTCATCATTTCCTGTGGGATGCTTTCTTTGGGTCTCTAGTGAGATCCACCACCATGCTGTATGCTCTGTTTATTGTAGAACTAAACGAAGCATGCTGGGCAGCATCTGAAAACAATTAAAAATAATTGAAATGAGCTGTGGACTCTACTAGTCTCATTAAGTTTTTTATTTCAGCTTCTACACATTGGGGGATTTAGATCTGAAACTCCAATCCCTGTGGCCTCCTGCTGGCAGGAGAGATCCCTTTCCCAGGGCAGATAAAGGGCCATCAGTTTTCAATGCTAAGGCTGCACTCAAAACGACCAGGAAGGGGAAAGACGTGATCACTGCCAAGAGGATTCTGTGGGAGGAGAGTCGTTCTCCACTAGCTGCCTTTGAGCAGCTGCTTTATGAATTAATAAACATCACTATGAATATGCACACTTCTCTTATTAAGAATTCACAAGCGCATCAATCAATCAGTTCACTGAAACTCAAGGTATTAAAGCTAGCTTTTCTATTGTCTTTCTTTGAGAGAGAGAGAAAGAGAAAAAGAGACAGACAGAGTGAGAAAGAGCCAGGCAGCCAGACAGACACAGAAGAGACAGAGAGAAAACCAAAATATTTAAATTATTTCTTTATATAAGGAGGCAAGACAATAAAGAAAAAGTTAAGTTACTGAAATGAGACCATATTTCAAAAGTCCTCATTAAGGTAACTTGGATATGATAGCTTAAATATCTTAAAAGTTATATTGGGGCCGGGCGCGGTGGCTGGAGCCTGTAATCCCAGCACTTTGGGAGGGCCGAAGACGGTGCGGTTCCGATCGGTCAGGAGATCGAACCATCTGCTAACACGGTGGAAACTCCGTCTCTACTAAAAAATACAAAAGAAACCTAGCCGGGCGGAGATTGCAGGCGCCTGTTGTCCCAGCTACTCTGGAGGGCTGAAGCAGGGAAGAATGGCTAAACACGGGAGGCGGGAGGCTTGCAGTGAGCCGGAGGATCGCGCACTTGCACTCCAGCCTGGGCGGACAGAGCGAGACTTCCGTCTCACAAAAAAAAAAAAAAAAAAAAAAAAAAAAAAAAAAGTTATATTGGAACCCATTTGATGGTTTAGTTACATGAAAATAACATGCATACTTTTCTACAGAATAAGTTAGTTATCTAGGAGATACTGTTTCTGAGTGACAAAAAAAAAAAAAGAAAATCAGTTTTTTGTAAGCAGAAAGCCCAGGGAAATTTAACTGTGAGGTAATTATTCTTATTGAGATATTTAACATGATTCAGTGACAGGTATGAGGAAATGAGATTAGCTTTACCATGAAGAATGACTCAGATGTGAACTTGGAATAATGTGTGTATAAGGAAGATAAAGGTAGGTATTTTATTAAAGTGATGGTACTTGTGAAGATTATTCCATAGGCAGCACTTGTATATTTGACATAAAATAGCGCTGGGAAGATTCCAAGTATAATTGACCTTTTAATTTTCCCTATTTCAGAAGAATCTGATTACCCCTAGGCTCATCTTAAAATGTTCTTCTCCTTTCAACTTTAGAACTGACATTACAGTTTATTCCAGATGATCATGTTGATGGGACTAGGAGAATTAGAATCCCTTTAGTTTCTTTGTTTCTGTGAGTAAATTAGCTACAGGGGAAAACATTTTTTCTGATAGAGGATCTTGTACACTTAATAGTATAAATTCATGATTCTCCACATCAGTTCTACCTAAGGCAACAAGCTCTCCTCCTTCCTGCCTCATCTAAAGAAAAACAAGAACTTTCTAGTTTCTTTCCTCATACAAAGCATTTTGTTTATAAAAATAATAGCCAGCACTTATTAAATACCTACCATCACCAGTTATTGTTCTCCATGGCTTACATGCTCTTTCTCATACCAGACAGCTGCCTATGAAGTAAAATATTATTGTTATTATTATTATTTTGATTTTGACTTTTACACATAAGAAAAGTATAACTGAAGATGAAAAATAATTAGCTTATAATGTTTAAAGGCAGAGCTAGAACTCAGACCCTGACATTTTAGCTCTTGCATCTGTGTTCTTAACCATCATACCTACTACGTTTATGGATATTGTCCATGCTGCACTGGCCTGATTTAGATGCAAAATCCAAAAGAGAGGAGAGAACAGACACCCTTGAGGTACTGAAACAAGCTCAGAATGTCTGGAAAGGGGAAGCATAGATTATGAGGAAATTACTGGTGTGAGATGAAGACTAAATCAGGGTCTGGAATTCCAAGGGTCTTGTGCTCCTTACAAAGGAGGATGAACTTTGTCCAAAGGCCATGGAAGGCTTTCAGAGAGTTTCAATCATGGTAGTTGAATGGTCAGGCTTGACATTTCAAACAAACACTGACTGCAAGCTGATGAGAAGAAGCACAGAATGGATTAAGAGGATATTGTCATGGTCCATCCAGAGATACAGATGGCTATGGTTTTTGCCCTGAGCATGCTGGGAGAATGTATTTAAACATGATGTGCTGATAGATGAAGTTCTAAGAAAGAGTAGGTGAGAATATGTGTGTGGATTATAGTAGGCCCTAAATACATTTTATTTTCTTTCCTTACCCTTTTTTTCAAAAAGATAAGTGATTAAATTTTCCAGAATTCTCCATTTAATACACATTCAAGTATGCAAGTACCAGAAGCCCAGGAAAAGATGATAGGTTGTAGGGGATTGGATTTGAAATGTTATGAGACCATTTAATAGTTTGGTGTAACTTTTTCTAGTTGTGTCATTCTTCTTCCTCCTAGTCCTATAACCAACACTAATTTCCATGGCTGTATGAAATTGCAACCCTCTATTGAGGTGAATGTGAAAATGATTTTGAGATGATTATGGCTCTATATAATTATGTTTCTTGCATCATAAATTGCAGATTTAAACTATTAAGACAGTTTAAGGAAAGATAGCAATCAAGACTAGATGAAATAGCATAAAATGCAAAATTCTCTGTATCCTTAAAAGCTTTTTTAAAATTATTTTTGTTATTCTTCCACTTGTTCAGAAATAAGAAATCTTACCTATAGGTTACAGTCTCTTTCTGAAATTCTAGTATATGGAAGTGACTCCTGTTGTCATCAGAAAGAAAATGGGAATTAGAATTTGATAATTAAAAGATTCAGTAAAGAACAAAGATTAGACTTTATTTTATGAAACAGTTTTAGTGTGGATTAAAACAAAAAAAAAGTCCCTAAAGGCTTGGTATTTTTTACCTGTTAGCAGGGAGTGAAAAATATCTCTGATGTGAATAACTTAGGAATTATGTTTACAAAGGAAGTGATATTGAGATGAGAAGTCTTCCGATTGAAGGCTTTTCTCAATTGAAGGGTTCGTGGTCTCACGGGCTTCAAGGAATGAAGCTGTGGACCTCAGCAATGAGTGTTACAACTCAATTAGAGAAACACACAGACCCAAAGAGTGTGCTTCACCAAGCTTTATTGAAGTGAAAGTAAAGCAAAAGTGAAAGTTAAGCTTCCACATGGTGGAAGGGGACCCGAAAGAGTTTCCGTTTCTGGTTTGGGTGTCTTGTGCTTATATCCCCTTATGACTCCTCCCCTTTTCCTTTTTCTATCCTATAAGATTAGCTTATTTTCCATCCACTTGTGGGTTGGTGGGCCTGAAAGGTTAAAAACATCAGGCTGCAGCTAGAGCTTAAACTCCCTATATGATTTGTTGAAGTTTCAATCACTTAGTTTGCATCTGTGACTCATTTTGGCTTAGAGGAAAGTCCCCTTTGATTGGTTGAAGTTTCAATCCCTTAGCTTGCGGCTATGACTCATTTTGGCCTAGATGAAAGTCCCCTTCGGGAAGTCCCTGTTGACCCAGGAAGTCCAGCTAACTTAGCCACTTAGTCCCTCAGTCCCCCTCTCAACAGGAAAGCCCAAGTGCTGTTGGGAAGTTGGGCGATGATGGTTCTGGCTACTTCCTGCTGAACTGGGGCATAGAAGGGGCTCTGCAGTTGAGGTTTCCTCAGGAGGGGAATCTTCCGTGTCGTGGTGCTAGAACACATTGGCAAGTCAGTCTAGGGGTCCTTGATAGTAGGTGCTAGTGGTGGTCATTTGGGGCTCCATTTGTAGAGCCATTTGCAGTTTCATGGATTTTATTCTGGAAGAGACAAATTTTACAAGGAGGCTAAAAATGCAGGATCCAAAGATAAGCAGCATCACAATAGCCATCAAGGGTCCCAAGAAGGGGAGAAGCCAGGGCATCCATTGGTTGACAATACTCCAAGGTCCTGTCTCTTGGAGTTCTTGTGCCCAGTGCTGAATCCAGTCTCGAAGCTCTTTAACCTTCTTGGTGACAATTTCACATTGGTTAACAAAATAACAGCACTCTTCTAGAAAAAGCCAGGTTTCACCTCTTTCGGCTGTTAATAAATATAAGGTTCTCTGATTTTGATGGGCTACTGCTGCTAAAGAGTTCTGGCTTCGTAAGGTGACCAGCGAATCTGCGACTCATTCCATGTCATAATTTAACACTTGTGATCCTTTGTAATAGAATTGGGTGGAGGTGGTAATGCCTCCAATGCCGGTTCCTAGTCCTCCTAGTATCTCAGCCCCAATAATGAATGGCAGGACAGTGCAGGTAGGCCAAGATGCTGGATTTGATGGATCTTTAAAGGCAAATAAAATTTGACAGTCAGGATGCCAAAGGATGCAGAAAAAAGTGTCCTTAAGATCTAGGATTGTAAACCATTTTGCTTCCTCTGATATCTAGGAGAGTAGAGTATAAGGATTAGGTACAACTGGATACAGAGAAACAACTGCCCCTTTGATAATTCTGAGGTCTTGCACTAACCTCCGTTGTCCATTGGGGTTTTGTATGCCTAGAATAGGAATGTTGCATCATGGACTACTGCATGGCTTTACTAATCCCTGTGCTTTTAGGTCTTTGATGATCTTTTGTAACCCTTGTTGGGCTTCTGGTCTGAGGGAGTATTGCCTTTGATAAGGAAAGGAGGTAGGACCCTTTAATTTAACTTGAAATGGACAAGCATTTTTTGCTCATCCATATTGTCTTTTCCCTGCCAGACTTTAGGACTAACTCCTTCCTCAAGTAGCAAAGGTACAGGTATTCCTTCTCCTATATTCAAGTATATAATGGCCCCTGCTTTAGCTAATATGTACCTCCCTAGTAAAAGAGTAGGGCTCTCAGGCATAATAAGAAAGGCATGTGAGAAAAATAAGTTTCCCAGTCACAACTTAGGGGGTGGGAGAAATACCTAGTGACTGGCTGTCCTAGGACCCCCTTTGATGGTGACAGACCTGGAGGATAGTTGTCCAGGACAGAAGAGTAAAACTGAGAAGGCTGCACCAGTGTCCAGAGGAAGTTAGTTTCCTGGCCCTCAGTGGTTAAGCTTACCTGGGGCTCTGTGAGGATGATGGCATGGGCTGGCGCTGCCCTAGGCACCCTCAGTCCTGTTGTTGGACCATCTGGTTAGTGGCTTCTGGCCCAAAGGACCTTCACCCTCAGGAGCAGTGTGCCTTCCAGTGATCCCCCTGGCACAAGGGACATGGATGAGGGTGTGGCTTATGTTTGTTTAGGCAGTCCTTTTTGAAGTGCCCCTGTACGTTGCACTGATTAACAGGCCCTGTTAGGTATGTTGCCTGCCCAGCCTTTCTTTCTTTCAGAGCCACTGAAGTTCGTCTGCCTGAGGGCCATGACTAAGGAGGCAACCTTTTACTTGTCTCATCTGTCTCGTTCAGCCTGCTCCTCTTGATCCCTATTATAAAACACCGAAGTTGCCAAATTCAATAGAGTTTCCAAATTTTGCTTAGGCCCAGGAAAGACTTTTGAAGGTTTATTCTAATGTCTGCAGCTGACTGAGTGATAGCCTTATCCTTTAAAATTAGTTGGCCTTGAATAGAGTCAGATGACAAAGAGGTATGCTTTCTCAATGCCTCCCTTAGCCTCTCTAAAAATGCCTTAGGGTTTTCTTCCTTTCCCTGCATTACATCATTGACTAATTTATTGGCTTTTTTTTCTGGTCTTTCTTAATCCCTTTAGTATACAAGTCAGTAAATGCCTGTGACTCCAGTCTCCATCCTCAAATCGAGGTCCCAATGGGAATCCACACTGGGAACTGCCTGTTGGCCTGTGGGGAATTGTTCCTTTCTTCTGATGTTATTTTATCATTTACCTGGTTTAGGTACCAGAGATCACCAAACTTCCAGGCCACAGCTAAAGTGGCCTCTGTTTCTTTGGGAGTTAATGTTTGACCTAACAACAACATAATATCTTTCCAAGCTAAATCAAAAGATTGTCCTAATCCTTGTAAGACATGTATGCATCCATCAGGATTATCTGAGAATTTTCCTAGGTCTAGTTTGATCTGTTTTAAGTCTGAGAGGGAAAAGGGGACATGTACTCGTGCCGGGCCAAAGTCTCCTCCTCCTACCATGGCTTGGAGGGGGCACAGTTGAGGACCATTGGCACTTTTCAGTTCCTTGACTGTCTTTTTGTCTGGTTCCTTTAGGGCCGTTAGGGCCTGAGAAGAGTCCTTACTAGGGGGAGCCATGGGGAGAGCTGGGTATGGGGGTAGGCTTTGAGGACTCCTGGTAGGATGTAAATTACATTTTTTCCATAATTGTGGGTTATCACTTAATGAGAAAAAAACCTGAACATATGGCACTTGACTCCATTGGCCCTCTTGTTTACAAAAGAGATCTAGCTGTAGGATGGTATTATAGTTTATATACTTCCCTTGGGTGGCCATGGCTGTCCTCTGGGAAGAGGATATTGATATTGTGGCCAGGCAGTGCTGCAGAAAAAATGTAAGTTACTTCTTCTTCAGTGTTTGAGGGTCAAATTGGTCCCAGTTATCCAGAATATACCTCAGGGGTGGCTTTGCTTTTGAGGGAAAGTCTCCCATCTGAAAGGAGAACATTAGGAGTCCCCACACCCCTAGTCATCCCCTAGTAAGTACTAGCCCTAGGGTGTCCTCTATGGTTCTAGTGCCCTTTTCTTTCCGGGGTGCGCTGTCACTCATGGAACCCTGCTTATCGGATTTAATTGTTCTTATTGATGTAGCAGTTTTGTCCGCACTTGTTTCCCACCCCTTTTTAGCCACAAAAAAAGGGGGCCAGGGCTACTGGATTTTAGTGGCTCCTAAAGCATGCCTAAAATTGCCTTTGCATCTGCGAGTACGTCTTACATTCAGGATGTATTTTGAGTTCAGAGACCAGGTGCCAATTAGCTATTTCTGGGTTTGGAGCTGTCCCAGCAAGATAAATTCCTTGAAAGTGTCACCGAAGCACAACAGTTTTAGGATAGGCAGCGGCAAATTGGAGGACCAAGGTTGGAGCAGTGCTTTTTGTACCCGAATTTTCTGTCTCCTATTTGCCCTCGTAAGAATATTTATTTACCTTTGGACTTGAATTGGGGGACTTATTGTCTATTATATTATTTTCGTCCCATACGTCTGACTGCTTTGAGTGGAGAAGTTCCACAGTTCTAATCACTGATCCCAGACAGGAAATGTGGTAATTAAAGTAGCCTCTACAGTCTGGAGTAGGTTTAGGGCAACAAAAGGAAAAATGTCCTAGGCCTTCTATCAGCCACTGGCATGACTTTTGATGTCCCAGAGAGTGCCTAGGGTACAGGTTATGAGGGACAGGTCCCACATAAGTATATTGATACCCATTTGCATAAGAATAAGCCTGGGGGCACCATAGGCAAGGGTCTTTGGATTGCCACGCCACTCGACTTAAGCTCCTAGCCAAAAGATTCTACTCAAGGGTAGGAAAGATCCTAGAGAATAGGGCCTCAATAAATTTTTCTCCGAGGACATTAGGACCCAGAAGACATGGGTCAGAAAAGGCAGGGAAAGCACGCAGGGGCGGCTGGGGAGTCGAGACTTCTCATTGTGCCATGATCCTCCACCGGGTCAGTACTGGGAGTTTGAGAGAATAGTTTTCCACCTTTATCCAGCCCTCGGCTTTTCCCAGGAAAGGTAGAGAAAGGTGGAACTGGTTCCACGCAAACCAACATGCCCAGCCTGGAGGGCCGGGGGTTGTAAGACAGCCCTTTCCCAGAAAGCCTCACACCCATGTCTTAAGTCCCGTGGCCACGCTTGTCACTTTTAAATGGCCGACAGGTGCCCGGTGTTTTCCTTCAATTTCTAGCGAGAAGATAGAACGGAATAGCAAGCGAAAGGGGTCCGATGTTACTCAGCGCTTTGGAGAAATCCCAGACAGGCCCCCAGAAATGAGATGAGAAGTCTTCTTTGGATTGAAGGTTTTTCTCAGTTGAAGAGTTCGTGGTCCCATGGGCTTCAAAGAACAAAGCCTTGGACTGCAGCAGCGAATGTTACAGCTCAATTAGAGAAGCATGCAGTCCCAAAGAGTGTGTGGTGGCAAGATTTATTAAAGTGAAAGCGAAAGTAAAGCAAAAGTGAAAATTAAGCTTCCATGCAGTGGAAGGGGACCCAGAAGGGTTGCTGTTTCTGGCTTAGGTGTCTTATGCTTATATCCCCTTTTGACTCCTCCCCTTTTTCTTTTTCTGTCCTATAGGATTAGCTTATTTTCTATCCACTTGTGGGTTGGCAGGCCTGATTGGCTAGAGTTTAAACTCCCTATATGATTGGTTGAAGTTTCAATCCCTTAATTTGTAGCTGTGACTCATTTTGGCTTGGGGAAAGTCCCCTTTGATTGGTTGAAGTTTCAATCCCTTAGCTTGCAGCTATGACTCATTTTTGCTTAGGAGAAAGTCCCCTTAGGGAAGTTCCTATTGACCCAGGAAGTCCAGCCAACTTAGTCACTTAGTTCCTTAATATGGACAAAATTAAGCTATACATGCTAACAGATATAGATAAAGATATAGACAATTATATATAAGTGTATAAAAATGTATATGTGTATAGTTTATGTGTATATAACAGTTTCTGTTCTATATCTTCACTGTCTCAATTTCTACATATGTGTGTCTTATGAAAATATGTTTATATGTGAAATATACACATATACAGATACATATATGTGTGTGTATACATGTATATGTGCATTCAGGATATTGGCAGAGCCTGGGGTGGAGGAAGAGTATAAAAAATGATTAAATGGTTAAATGAAAGTCACCTAAACTGAAAACACCCAAATTTTCCACATTTTATAATCTGTGTAGCAAGCCTAGGGAAACAAGAGACTATGACACTCCATTAATAAATCAAGAGCATTTGGGTAGAAAGGAGTAGACAAAAAGAAAATGCCATTGAGGATTCATTTTATTTTTTACTTTATTTATCTTGATTAAACCAACTCAGGGCTAATAAGGAGTGAAAATACAGGAGATAGGTGTTATACTACTGAGTTTCTCACAAAAGAGAAACTGATTG
>NW_016804679.1:1395640-1407348 GCF_001698545.2 Rhinopithecus bieti
AATTAATTATAAAATCCTTGTATGGAATTTTAATGGCTTTATTCACACAAACCGTTTTTTTCCTATTAAGATTTCATTGCTTAGTGGGAGATTTCCATAAAGACGAATGCATTTATGAATTCCTTCCTTTAAATAGTGCTTGAAGAAGCTTCTTAATCCAGCAACCATTTTTGTAGCATTCTTATGTTGTGCTTCTGAAATTGTGCTTGGAAGCTCATCTATAACTTGTCATATGGTATGTAGTACATATTTACTTCATGTAGAGGGTTAAGCACTTTCTGATCATTTATTTCATTTGAGCTATGTTAGTTTTGCCTTGTAAAACAAAACAAAAAAAAAATTCTAAGCCCACCGATCAACTGAATGGACTCTTCTTGGCCAAGAGCATCATAAAGTAAACCTGAAACAGTAGTTCATGCCATGATGGGAATGTGTAGTGGGACATGCCTCATTATACCTTCCTCCCTTTAGAATTCAGGCACAGCTGACCAGTATTAACATTAAAAAAGAGACCTTCAGACTGACAAAGAGCATCTTTGTAAAAATGCAATACCTACATGATAGACAGCAGGCCCTGATAGAAATCCAAGTGTTTTACCCCAAAATATATTTGTTTGACATAGTTTTAAATGGCCCTGCAAACCTGTCTCTTGTGGGGAAAAATCTACATTCTGTAGAAAATCTCCTTCCCTCCAGGTCTTTTTCTTGATCCAGGAGAGTATTAATTAAGAGTCTTGTACCTTTTTAAGTCAGATAAGAAAGGATTGCAATCTATTCTTTCTGATGCTTGCTACCTGGAGGCTTCATCTACATAATAAGAACCTTGGTGTCTACACCCTCTTATCTTAAGCCAGACACTCCCTTCTATTGATTTCAGGTCTTTAGATAAAACTCTTTCAACCAATAGACAGTCAGAAAACCTTTGAATCCACCTATGACCTGGAAGTCCCTCCCCACACTTCAAGTTGTCTCACCTTTCCAGACCCAACCAATGTATATCTTATATGCATTGACTGATGCCTTATGTCTCCCTAAAATGTATAAAACCAAGTTGTAGCCCGACCACCTTGGGTACACGTTCTCAGGATCTCTTGAGGCTGTGTCACAGTCCATTGGTCACTCATATTCAGCTCAGAATAATTCTCTTCAAATATTTTACAGAGCTTGAAACTTTTCATCAACAAACTGCCTAATTTTTCCTGGCATTATACATTTATATTCAAACACTCTGATGCTCAAGATTTAGCACATAAATTATAAGGAAAATACTTAAATGTAATGTTCAATTTCACAGTATAGACTGTTACTGAGCAAGATGGCCTTAAAAGTTCCCCTTGGCTTGACTACACTGTACACCGGTTTCTTCTCTGGTCCTTGATCTTCCTTTCCTTAGAGCATTTACTTTAGAAAGTTTGAAACCAAATTATTTCTCTGCAACACTGAGATGTAAATCTTCCTTTAGCTTCTTGATGGCTTTACATCCCAGGATTCTTTCTCGTGTGGACCTTGGAATCATCCCTTTGAAATGTGATCATCAAGAAAGACAGTGCCCTATCCTCTCCTCTCTGTGGGAGGGGAGGAGCCTACTTTCCATTAGTACCAATTAGCAAGCACAGATAACCTAATCACAATGACAAATTTTTTCCTTAAAATCTTCCAATTAAAAAAAAAAATATTTAGAAGGAACAGATGCAGATTTGTTACCAATAATTTTTCAGTAGCTCATCGTAGCCTTAAAAACTGTCTGGCTTTGTGTTTCAATAGAGTTGGGTTCAGTTTCTCTCTTTATTTCTCTTGAGCCCTACTGCAATCATCTTGAATAAACCCTGTAGAGAGACTTCAGCACTCTCAGCAGAAAAACATTAAAATGGTTGTGTTGAGCCTTTTTCGTTTTCTAAAGTCAACATGGAAACTTTTTAATGGAAAATCCAAAACTTCCATTGGAAATTTCTACTAAGCTAATTCTAAGTGAATAGAGAGAATTCCTGAGGCATAAGAAGTGGGAAATGAATATACCCTGCAACTGCAGGGATCAGTCTCTGTTAAGTGAACATGAAGAAATTCATTAAAAAAAAAAATTCTATGTCTGTGATTCCACATCTCATTTGTATACTGGTCAAATTCAAGTATTTTCCCCAGGAAGAGTAATTTACCACTTGAATGAACTATTTTCTCTGTACTTTTTCTTTCTCTCTTTTTTTTTTTTTTTTAATGTGCATGGACTTGAGAAAGAAGCATTCAGCAAGGCAAAACTGCAGAATGTGGTACCTGCATTGCCAAGGTGCCAGGGTGACTGTCTACCATTTTTGCACCTAGGGAAATGTCAATGTTGCCAGGAAAATATTCTTTTATTTTCTTCAAATTCATCTTTGTCTGACTGAAATGTTTCATTACCGTCATGTAAGACTGTGCTGAAGCCATAAGACCTGCAAGTGATTATCAGAGGTTCATATGGCTGCCAAAATAGAGTATTCCCAGCTTTGCAAATAGCGCTCACACGTGTAGTAAAGCAATGATTCACTAAGGTGGGGGAAAACAGGTTGTATTATATTATGACATAGTCTGCATTTTTTGTGTGTGTGTGAGAAAGAAGTTAAAGAGAGGGTGAAGAAAGGCAAGAACTGATGCGTTTTGAAATATCTATTTGCTAATGCTAAATTATAGACATTACCAAAAGATATAAGCAGATAAATGAAACATCATTTGCATAATAAAACAGATTTTTCATAGCACAAAAAATTTCAAGGGAGGTTTTTTAAAACAGGTATCTATTATCTTGAATTTTAAATACCTTTAATTCCCCCCAAATAGCTTTATGTATACATTTTTTAAATTTACTTATTTTCAAACTTAGAAATTTGAAAAATGACTTTTTTAAACACACAGACACATTTCATAAAAAACACTGTCAAAAAATAATCATAAGAATGATTTTATTTCTGTCGATTGAGAAACAACACTGATGGCAGATAACTACCTTTAAAACTTTAATCTAAATGAAAACATGTTATTAAGTGACATGTTTTAAAATATATATATAATACTTTTGCAAACATAAATCCTCTGTGATCCACTGTTTCTTTTAGAAAGAAAGGATTGTCATATGGTTGCACAATAGTGTTTGGATTGTAATATAGCAAAGAATTTATTCTCCTCCTTTAAAAAGCCTTAAATGATTCAGCAGCTATCTTCTGCCAAAATCACTGTTACAGATGATTGTTTTTTAACTTCTAACCTCTGAGTAATAGAGGTTAATTGTTAGTTAACCAGGTAGCAGGGGTAGTGTTACATAAAGGGAGGGAGAAATTAAGGCAATGCATTCATGTCTCTTATTGCCTTTATTAAGGTCTAGTGAACTAGAGTATAACCACTTTGTCCTTATTGCCTCTAACTAGCTATTTGGTTGGTGCTACTGCAATTATTGTTTTTTTGCCTGTTGTTGTGGACCTGTTCTTTCCTACTAAAGCTTCTGAGATTTTAAACAGAAGGTGATCACTAAAATTGCAGTAATGAAATTACTGTGTCTTTCTGTGTAGATAAAGAGATTGGCCAAAGACTTATACAGCTATGCATTGCTTAATGATGGGGATATCTTCTGAGAAATGCATCATTAGGGGATTTCATTGTCATGTGAACATCACAGAGTATATTTACACAAACCTAGGTGGTATAGACTACTACATACCTAGACTACATGGTATAACCTATTCCTCATAGACTATAAACCTGTACAGTATGTTACTGAACTGAACACCACAGGCAATTTTAACACAAACATAAATATTTGTGTATACAAACATAGCTAAACACATAAAAGGTTCAGTGAAAATATGATAGAAAGATTATTTAAATGGTATACCTGTACAGAACACATACCATGAATGAAGCTTGCATGACTGCAAGTTCTTGGTGAATCAGTGAGTGAGTGGTGAGTGTAAAGGCCTAGGACACTACTGTACACTACTGTACACTACTGTAGACTTTAAAATCATTGCACATGTAGGCTATACTAAAATTATAAAAATTATTTTTCTTTCATTACTAAGAAATTAACTTTAGCTTACTGTAACTTGTTACTTTATAAACTTTTAAATTTAACTTTCTGATACTTTTGTAATATATAGCTTAAAATACAAATGCATTGTGCAGCAGAACAAAAATATTTTCTTTATGTCCTTATTCTAGATGCTTTTAATTTTGTTTTACTTTTAAAATTTTAATTTTAATTTCTAATATTTTATTTTAAAATATTTTTTGTTCAAAACTAAGACACAAACACACACATTACCCAAGGCCTACACAGGGTCAGGATCATCAGTATCACTGTCTTCACCTCCACATCTTGTCCCACTGGAAGGTCTTCAGGGGCAATAACATGCATGGAACTGTCATCTCCTATGAAAACAATGCCTTATTCTGTAATCCTTCTAACGGACATGCCTGAGGCTGTTTTACAGTTCATTAGTATTTTTACAAGTAAGAGAAGCACACTCTAAAATAGCAATAAAAGATACATCAGAAATACATGACTAGGAACACACAGTCACTTATTATCATTACCAAGTATAGTATAATGTGTTGTATGTAATTATGTGCTATACTTTTGTGTGACTGGCAGTGCAGTATGTTTGTTTATTCCAGCATCACCACAAACATGTAAATATGCATAACACTACAGTGTCGCTAGGAAATAGGAATATTTCAGCTTAATTATAATGTTATGGGAGCATGATCATATGTGCAGTCTGTCATTGACTAAAATGTTATGCAGTTCATGACTGTACTTAACTTCATTTAAACTGGATAGTGCACCACTTTCTTCTGTGTCTAAGCACATTTACAAAGTATGTATCTATAAAAGATATAATTGAAACTTCATTTTCTTGGTAAGACAGCTTTACAATAATTAATTTTATATGACTAAAAGCCAAAGTACCAGTGGAAATTTATGTTAGACTTTGATAGAGCAAGGACCTGCAAATAAGAGCAGAGAAATAGGCTTCAAATTTTCCTAATGTTTATATATTGCCTTGAGTATTTTAGTTTTTAAAAACTACATATTGGAAGGTAAATTTAGGGAGTGTTCATAAAATATTGTCTATATAAAGCAATTATATAAGAAACATGCCTCACTTGTTCGTCATGTATAGAGAGCTCTATTAATATAAGCAAGATTTCTTTGAAAACCTTTCTGTGTGTGTTAATGGTAATAATGACTATTTATTAACAATTTTCTCTCTACTTCCTTTGAGAAGCCAATTTTGCTTTGTTTAACTGAATAACAACAACCCTAATGGAGAGGCCATTCTTGGGAAATAAGTGGAAAATAAATTAACATGGAGGTTGTATAGGCAGTCTGAATAATGATTAGAAAAAATGAAAACATCAGAAAATTACTTTGAGAAGTATAATTCAATGGAATTTTATTATTGGTGGCCAGAAAATCTACAAGGAAGGTCATATTTGGGGAGAAAAAGAGTTTATCGAGCTTGCTGACAGATCGAAAGCAGTGGATTGAATGGCAGCAGAGCACCTGTTATGGAGCTGTGATAGCATGTTGCATCTGTCTCTCTATAGAAATACACCTGTCAAGAGGACCAGAAGACATATTTGATGATCAGGTATGGTCATCCAGTCAGTCTTACAGACATACCGTCAATTTGCTCAGAAAGTTTTTAGGTATTCAAGTGATGCCGTGTAATGTGATGCTGAGTGGACTCAAAACAAGAAAAGCTTGATGATTTTGTCATTTTGAAGAAAGGGAAAAGATAACTCTTAGGTCTTTTGAAGATACTGACAGAAATGGCTTTGCTAACCCAGCTGTTATCCTCAACCCAGGAAATTTCTTTTATCTCTATAGGCAGACAATTTAGGAAAGAAAAAATAATTCCAATTATTCTTAGTGTCAGTAAACATGCAGTGGCCCTTTCCTCTTTCCATGGGGAATGGAATATTTTACTCACACAACCCACCTGTATATATTGTCAAGAGGTTTGAAGAGAGGGGGCGTAGCACGAAGGGTGACATGTACCTCACTTCCTGCTTGGGGCTTGCTGCTAAAGAGTCAAGTGACTTCACTCTGGTATTGACATCAGAATGTGGTAAGGACATTCTCAAGAAAGCATGATTACTTCCTTGCAATTTGGTTCTGGTACATAAATGTGGCCATTAGTGTCTGCCAGTTAGCTGCAAAATTCTGGCAGTGGGAAGCTTACTTAAGAAGCTCACATTAGCAGGACAAGTAGAATCTAGAAGAATGAAAATCCCATAGCTTCCCCAGTTTTAAATGGTCATTGGAAATCTGGAAAGCAGAGTGATGGTTTCTGTGGTTCCATCTGAGGGAGCGTAAAGGTCAAAGAACAAGCATAATAAAAGGTTGACAAGGTGGCTGCCAAAGAGAGAGATTTTCCCCACCCAGAATTGGAGCCAAGAACAAGGTCTACTCACAGGGACTGAGGATGGCAGTGTGACTCTGCCTAAGGAGGTCCTTTATGATGCTGAAGCCTGCAATAAAGGCGAACACTGTCCACAAGAAACCCAGCCATGCCATCTGCATGGAAACCATCACACCAACAGAAGCTACTAGGAACAAGAGAAAACAGACCCTGCTCGAGTGGAATTAGTAGTGTCTCTCTATCTACAAAAGGTAGCTGGAATGACACAACCACTGCTGTCTCCCCAGTTCCTTCTGTCCATCACAACACAGTGAAGAGTAGAATCAGGCATGTGTGTTTTCCCGGTGCAGGGCCCTGGAACCTGAACAAGACACATGCAGGCTCCTGGAGCCACAGCAAAGCATGTGCAGGCCCTCAGAGCAAGGGTAAAGCATGATGTGAGGAGAAAGAGAAGTTGCGGGAGAGAAAGAGATGGGATGAGAAAATATAACTGGACAGGATGGGATAATTTTTAGTTTTTGTTTTTTTTTTTTTATGTGAAAGTAAACAGAAAATTATGGCTCTCCAGGAGTTGTCATTAGGAGTAGGAAAGGGGGCCAGGTACAGTGGCTCACACTTGTAATCCCAACCTTTTGGGAGGCCAAGGCAGACAGATCATTTGAAGTTGGGAGTTGGAGACCAACCTGACCAACATGGTGAAACCCCATCTCTACTAAAATACAAGAAAATTAGCTCGGCGTGCTTGTGCACGCCTGTAATCCTAGCTACTGGGGAGGCTGAAGCAGGAGAAGAGCTTGAAGACGGGAGACGGACGATGCATGCAGTGAGCCGAGATCGTGCCACTGCACTCCAGCCTGGGAGACAGAGGGAGACTCTGTCTCAGACCAAAAAAAAAAAAAAAGGACTAGGAAAGGGAAATTTCCCAAAACTACTAGTAAAGGCAGTTGTCGAGAAAAATAAAACTATTTCCTTATTGTACCCTGTGGAGTTGATTCAGTGCAACAAACCTGAGAGAATTTCAAGTTCAATGTGGGAAACAAATAGAAAAGGAATTTTCTGTTTTGACTGTTCATGTTCTATTGATTTCAGTCAATTAATGAATTTAACATACTCATTTTATCACAAACGAAAGAAGTTACTACATTCCATAAAAACAGTAGTCAGTCACCTGCCTCCTGAGCACTACCAAACCAATCTGTGAAGCAAGTTTTAGCTCAGAGATCTACTTGCCCTATTTATGTTAATAAAAAAAGGAAAAATAATAAAGAAAAGAAACCAAATTAGTATGTTTCTGCTTTGCATAAAGGAGCCTAATTTGTAGAACTTACCTGATATGAAAATAATTTTTTTCCAGTAGAGGCCTACGATTCAAAAAAAAAAAAATTGCACATCTGGAAGCAATTTGTTAAAGCTGAAGGAACATGAGCTTTGGAAACAAATCTGGGCTCTAATCACTTTCCCACAATTTATTTTTATGAGACTTTGAGCAAGACTTTTCTAAGCCTTAGTTGACTGGAAGGTAAGGAGTTACTTGGATGATGAGGAGATTAACTGAAAATCAAAAGCATCTAGGACATATTTATACCCTACTTAATAGTAATTGAGCTGATATTATTGAGCCTCCACTCGGTGAGAGTCGTTTGTTGCAGTTCGCACTGCTGTGAACTAGTGGAGTGCTTCCTCTTGCAGGCACATGCACGACTGACAGGGACCCCCTTGGAAACTGTCCTTTCTAAAGGAAGCCAGATGAAGGGCAGTTATTGTGGGCAGAAAAGGACATCAAAATGATCTCCAAGCCCAACTCACCACACACTCCTATCTAAGTCTACAGAGGTCCATGAAATCTCAGAAATAAAATAAACAAAAAGAGACCCGGCACAGTGGCTCACATCTATAATCCCAGCACTTTGGGAGGCTGAGGAGGGCAGATTGCTTGATGAGTCCAGGAGTTGGAGACCAGCCTGGGCAACATGGCAAACCCTGTCTCTACAAAATATACAAATATCAGTCCAGCATGGTGACACATGCTTGTAGTCCCAGCTACTTGTGAGGCTAAGGTGTGAGGATGACTAGAGCCTGGGAGGGTGAGGTTGACGATGCAGTGAGCCAAGATCAGGCCACTGCACTCCAGCAGTGGGTGACACAGGGAAATAATGTCTCAGGAAAAAAAAAATGATACTTACATTTTAATAACAGTTGTGATATGGTGGAACTAAACAGTAGCTTTTCTCCTGCACTTACTATAAAGAAAGTTGTAAAACTAAATGGGTAAAATAAAAGACAGAGAGAAAAAAATAGTACACTTGATGGATGACGGAGGAAATGACAGGTTTTGTGTATAACCACAGGAGAGACAATTCCTGGGATGTCCAGATATTATTGGAAGAAACTTTTTAGAGGCCCATATGGCTGACAATAATACTGGATACAAGAGTTAGTGAAAATTATGCTTCATTTTACCTAACAACTTATTCAAATCTCCCATGAGCAATTTGAATAGATAAAGCTAAAATGAGATGTATTTTTTATTTTTTCATGCCCATCTTTTTGTCCTCATGATTTTAACTCATTCCCTTTTCAGTTCACACTCTGAGAAGCAAGTTTGAATGATACTATATTCTATCGAGCCTCTCTTTTATTACCGATAGTTTATCTTATGTTTCTTGCATTTTTTAATGACAAGTTGTTTTCATTGCAAATATTTGTGTGAAACATTATTTCAGTTAAGAATGCTGACAGACTTAAATGATGACTTCTGGAACCATACTAAATGCATAATATTTTAGATGTATTCTGTTCAAAAATAATTATTTTTATATAATAGTAATAATACATTGGTTGTTCTGAACATATATGTATATGCATTTTCCTGAAAGAAATAAAGAATTAGAATTTTTTAACTTCATGAGATAAATATATTTAACCTAATTTTATTTTATTTTTCATTTGTTTATTTCTTTAGATACTGGGTCTTGCTCTATTGCCCAGGCTAGAGTGCAGTGGTATGACCATAGCTAACTGTAACCTTCAACCCTTGGGGTTGAGCAACCTTTTGCATCAACCTCTCAAGTAGTTAGGACTCAGGTGCATGCAACCATGCCTGGCTAATTTTTTAATATTTATTTTTTGTAGAGACTGGGTTTTGCTATGTTACCCAGGCTGGTCTCTGACTCCTGGCCTCAAGCTACCCTCCCATTTTGACCTCCCAAACCTTTGGGATTATAAGTGTGAGCCACTGAACCTGGCCTATTTAACCTCCTGTTGTGTGCAGCCTCAGGACTTGGTGCCTCGTGTCCCAGTCACTCCAGCTTCAGCCATGGCTAAAATGGCCCAAGATATAGCTCAGGCCATTGCTTCAGAAGGTGGAAGCTGCAAGTCTTGGCAACTTCCACACGGTGTTGGGTCTGCAAGTGCACAGAAGTCAACAACTGAGATTTGGGAACCTCCTCCTAGATTTCAGAGGATGTACGGAAACACCTGGATGTCCTGGCAGAAGCCTACTGCAGGGCTCTGACCTCATGGAGACCTCTGCTAGGGCAGTGCAAAGGGGAAATATGGAGTTGGAGCCCCCACAAAGTTCCCACTGGGGCAGTGCCCTTGTTGTGCTGTGAGAAGGGGGCCACCGTCCTCCAGGACGCAGAATAGTAGATCCACCAATAGCTCATACTATGTACTTAGAAAAGCCACAGGCACTCAATGCCATTCTATGAGAGCAGCCACAGGGGCTGAACCCTGCAAAGCCTCAGGATCAGAACTGCTTAAGGCCTTGAGAGCCCATCCTTTGCATCAGTATGCCCTAGATGTGAGTCATGGAGTCAAAAGAGATCATTCTGGAACTTTAATGTTTAATGACTGCCCCACTGGATTTCACACTTGCATGGGGCCTGTAGCCCCTTTGTTTTGGCTAGTTTCTCCCATTTGAAATGAGAACATTTACCAATGCCTGTACCCCCACTGTATCTTAGAAGCAACTAACTTGATTTTGATTGTACAGGTTCCTAGACAGAAGGTACTTACTTTGTCTTAGATGAGACTTTGAACTTGAACTTTTGGGTTAATGCTGGAATTAGTTATGTATTAGTCAGGGTTCTCTAGGAGGACAGGACAAATAGGATGAATGTGTATATGAAAGGGAGTTTATCAAGGAGTACTGACTCACACAATCACAAGGTGAAATCCTACAATAGGCTATCTGCAAGCTGATGAGCAAGGAAGCCAGTCTGAATCCCAAAACCTCAAAAGTAGAGAAGCTGAGAATGCAGCCTGCATTCTGTGGCCAAAAACCTGAGAGCCCTAGCAAATCACTAGGGTAGGTCTAAGAGTCCAAAAGCTGAAGAACTTGGAGTCTGATGTTTGAGGGCAGGAAGCATCTAGCATGGGAGAATGACGAAGTCCAGAAGACTCAGCCAGTCTAGTCCTTCCACCTTCCTTTGCCTGCTTTTTATCTTAGCCATGCTGGCAGCTGATTAGATGGTGCCTACCTGGATTGAGGGTAGGTCGGCCTCTCCTAGTTCACTGATTAAAATGTTAATCTCCTTTGGCAACACCATCACAGATACATCCAGGAACAATACTTTGCATCCTTCAGTACAAACAAGTTGACACTCTGTATTAACCATCACAAATTAAGACTTTGGGGGACTATTGGAAAAGCATGATTGGTTTTGAAATGTGAAAAGGACATGAGATTTGGGAGGGGTCAGGGATGGAATGATACAGTTAGGCTTTGTGTTCCCACCCAAATCTCATCTTGAATTGTAATCCCTAGGGGATTACAGGGGGAGAGACCTGAGAGAGGTGACTGATCCCGGAGGTGGTTTCATCCATGCTGTTCTAGTGATAGTAAGTTCTCATGAGATCTGATGGTTTTGTAAGGGCCTCTTTTCCCTCTGCTTCCTTCACATGCTCTCTGTTTCCTGCTGCCTTATAAAGAAGGTACATGTTTCCCCTTCTGCCATGACTCTAAGTTTCCTAAGGCGCCCCAGTCATGAGGAACTGTGAGTCAATTAAACCTCTTATTTGTAAATGACCTAGGCTCAGTAGTATATTTATAGCAGTGTGAAAACAGACTAATACACAAATGTGTATATATATATTTCTTTACAAATATATATATTTGTAAATATATACATATTTCCTACAAATATATATATTTGTAAATATATACATATTTCCTTACATATATATTTGTAAATATATACATATTTCCTTACATATACACAAATATATTTCCTTACAAATATATTTCTTTTCTTTTAAGTTCTCACATGCTTTATTACTATTATTAATATTATTATTTTATTATACTTTAAG
>NW_016804680.1:0-1205 GCF_001698545.2 Rhinopithecus bieti
TAGACAGGAGTGAGAACTTCTAGGGCCAGATACAAGAATAACGTGTTTGGATTTTACTCTAAGTGTGATAGTAAGTAAATTTATTACATCATGTAAATATATTTTCCTATGAAAAATATTTTTTCTCTCCTCAAGTATTCTAATACTTTTTCCAAAGTCAGCTGCAGGACAAAATAAAATATACCGTTTTAAAATAATGTATTTAAAATATTAAGTTTATGAAGCTTTCCCTAGAACACAGGAGGAAAGACTATAGTTTAAAACAAGATAACTCTGATCCTAACTCATATTTAAAAGAAAGAAATATGCAACACTGCCTTCTGGTTGACTACAGTCTGGCTAGTAGACATAAAAATATGAGTTTCATAGTAACTAGTCTTTTGGCTTACAGATTTGCTCTTATGATCTATTTTAACAGATAAATCAGCATATTTTATTTACCCTATGAATTATACTTATTTCCTCCCTGTGATAGCCAGAGTAATGCCACCCCAAAGATGTCACACACTAATCTACAAAAACCTGCAGATACGTGAAGTTATATAGAAAGGGAAATTAAGGTGTCAGATAGCATTAAGGTTGTTAATCATCTGACCTAATAATAATCATATTATTTTTGAAGATCCAGTGGGCCAAATGAAATTACAAAGGTCCTTATCTGTGGAAGAAGAAATTAGAAAAAGAATGATAGAGATGTTGTGTAAGAAAAATGAGGCCGGGGCCGGGCGCGGTGGCTCAAGCCTGTAATCCCAGCACTTTGGGAGGCCGAGATGGGCGGATCACGAGGTCAGGAGATCGAGACCATCCTGGCTAACACGGTGAAACCCCGTCTCTACTAAAAAATGCAAAAAACTAGCCGGGCGAGGTGGCGGGTGCCTGTAGTCCCAGCTACTCGGAGGCTGAGGCAGGAGAATGGCATAAACCCGGGAGGCGGAGCTTGCAGTAAGCTGAGAACCGGCCACTGCACTCCAGCCTGGGCGACAGAGCGAGACTCTGTCTCAAAAAAAAAAAAAAAAAAAAAAAATGAGGCCGGACATTGCTGGCTTTGATGATGGAGTAAGGAGTCCATTACCAAGGAAAGAGGGTGGAAAGCGGCCTCTAGAAAGTGAAAGAGGAAAAGAAACAGATTTTACCCTCGAGATTCCAGAAAAGAGCATAGGCTTGCCAACACTTTGGTTTTAGTTCAATGATGTACTTCCATCTTA
>NW_016804681.1:0-1199 GCF_001698545.2 Rhinopithecus bieti
TTTATTTATTTTAAAATAATTTAATTCTTTGTCTTGGGTGAAAACTGTCAATAGTATGTTTTAATATCTGTTGCTCATCATTGCTTTTGTTTTTGTTTTCCTTTTTTTTTTTGACACAGTCTCTGTCCCAGGCTGGGGTGCAATGGCGTGATCTCAGCTCACTGCAACCTCCGCCTCCCGGGTTCAAGTGATTATCCTGCCTCAGCCTCCCGAGTAGTTGGGACTACAGGCATGTGCCATGATGCCCAGCTAATTTTTGTATTTTTAGTAGAGACACAGTTTCACCATGTTGGCCAGGATGGTCTTGATCTCCTGACCTTGTGATCTGCCTGCCTCAGCCTCCCAAAGTGCTGTGATTACAGGTGGGAGCCACAGTGCCTGGCCTTGTTTTTGTTTTGTTGCTTATTATCAGATTTTCTTCTTCCATATAAACTTTTAGTATCAATGTACCTAACTCCAGAAAAACTTTGGTATTTTTATTGGGATTATGTTACATTTCTGAATAAACTTGGGGAGAATGTCTGCTATTAGTGCTATTTTACAACGTAGGAAATGTGGTCCTGGCCCATGTGGTAAGATCAGAAAAATAACAATAGAAATACATATTTTTGGCCAGGCATAGTGACTCAAACTTGTAATCCCAGCACGTTGGGAGGCCCAGGTGGGCGGATCATGAGGTCAGGAGTTCGAGACCAGCCAGGCCAATATGGTGAAACCATGTCTCTACTAAAAATACAAAAATTAGCTGAGCGTCGTGGCGCGGGCTTGTAGTCCCAGGTACTCGGGAGGCTGAGAGAGAAGAATCGCTTGAACCAGGGAGCAGAGGTTGCAGTGAGCCAAGATTGTGCCAGTGCGCTCCAGCCTGGGCAACAGAGCGAGACTCCATCTCAAAAAAAAAAAAAAAGAAAAGAAAAGAAAAGAAAAGAAAAAAGGAATTTTTTTTAAAAAAAAGTTTTGCTGGCTGGGCGCGGTGGCTCAAGCCTGTAATCCCAGCACTTTGGGAGGCCGAGACGGGCGGATCACGAGGTCAGGAGATCGAGACCATTCTGGCTAACACGGTGAAATCCCGTCTCTACTAAAAAAAAATACAAAAAACTAGCCGGGGGAGATGGCGGGCACCTGTAGTCCTAGCTACTCGGGAAGCTGAGGCAGAAGAATGGCGCAAACCTGGGAGGCAGAGCTTGCAGTGAGCTGAGATC
>NW_016804682.1:0-1205 GCF_001698545.2 Rhinopithecus bieti
TAGACTTATGTTTCATGGAGCAGTCCATTAACACTGTGTTTAAGGAAACTGAGAAGGGTTACTTTGGATCGCATAGAGGCCTACTCTGATAAAGGAAATGTCATCCGTTCAAAACGTGAAAGAAGCTTTCTGAGAAACTTCGTTGTGATCTGTGCACTTATCTCACAGGGTTACAACTTAGTCCTCAGGAAGCAGTTTGCTAACACTCATTTCATGGAATCAAAATGATATTTGGGAGCTATTTGCGGTCCATGGTGAAAAAGGAAATACCCTCAGATAATAACTAGAGAGAAACATTCTGAGAGATTGCTCTCTGATGTGTGACTTCATCACACAGAGTTCCACCGTTCCCGTCTTGGAACAGTTTGGTAACACTGTTATCTTGTGTTCTGCAAAGTGATATTTGGGAGCTCATTGTGGGCTATGGTGAAAAAGGAAATAACCTCAGATCAAAACTGGAAAGAAACCTTCTGAGAAACTGCATTTCGATGTTTGAATGCACCTCCCAGAGTTACGCATTTCTCTTCAGTGATGAGTTTTCTAACACAGCTTTCTTGAAATCTGCAATGGGATACTTGTTTGCTCAATGAAGCATATGGTGACAAAGGAAATATCCTCAGATGAAAACTAGAAGGAAGCTTTCTTAGAAACTTCTTGGTGATGTGTGTGTTCATCTCACAGAGTTAGACTTATGTTTCATGGAGTAGTCCATTAACACTGTCTTTGAGGAAGCGGTGAAAGGCTACTTTGGATTGCATGAAGGCTACACTGATAAAGGAAATATCATCAGTTCAAAACGTGAAAGAGGATTTCTGAGAAACTTCTTTGTGATCTGTGAATTCATCTCCCAGAGTTACAGCTTAGTACTCAAAAGGAGTTTGCTAGCACTCTTTTCGTGGAATCTGCAAAGTGATATTTGGGAGCCATTTGCGGTTCTTGGTGAAAAAGGAAATATCCTCAGATGATAACTAGAGAGAAGCATTCTGAGAGATTTCTTTCTGATGGGAGACTTCATCACACAGATTTCCACCTTTCCCTTCTTAGAAAAGTTTGCTAACACTGTTGTCGTGGATTCTGCAAAGGGATATTTGACAGCTCATTGAGGGCTATGGTGATAAAGGAAATATCCTCAGATAGAAGCTGGAAAGAAGTGTTCTGAGAAACTGCATTGCGGTGTTGGAATGCAACTCACAGAGTTACACGTT
>NW_016804683.1:0-1030 GCF_001698545.2 Rhinopithecus bieti
AATAAATAAATAAATAAACATAAGTAATGCTTTTCTGAATTCTGTGAGTTGTTCTAGCAAATTGTCAAATCTGAGAAGGATGTCATAGGAACCCCCGAATTATAGCCAGTCAGTCAAAAGTACAGGTGGCCCCCGGGAGTTGCAGCTGGCATCTGAAATGAAAGCAGTTTGAGGAACCAAGCCCTTAAATTTGTGGGATGTGATGCTAAATTCAGGTAGATAATATCAAAACTAAATTTGAGTTGTTGGGCATCCAGTTGGTGTGAGAGACTCAGAGAATTGGTTGTTGGTGTACAAAGACTTTACACAGGCAGGAACCACTCGAAGTCCTGCTTCAAAGTCAGTAACAACAAGGCCTAAATAAAATAAGGAAATGAAAAGATTGTTGAGCATATAAATTCTAGTCTCAACAGTGAAAAATATCGGGAACAATTTTCTCATAAGAAGAAAAGACTATCTATACATAACATCCTTAAACAGAATAGGCTAGGCGCGGTGGCTCACGCTTGTAATCCCAGCACTCTGGGAGGCCAAGACAGGCGGATCACCTGAGGTTGGGAGTTCAAGACCAGCCTGACCAACATGGAGAAACCCTGTCTCTACTAAAAAACAACAAAACAAAACAAAACAAAAATTAACTGGGCAAGGTGGTGCATGCCTGTTATCCAAGCTACTGGGGAGGCTGAGGCAGGAGAATCGCTTGAACCCAGGAGGCAGAGGTTGAGGTGAGCCAAGATCACACCATTGCACTCCAGCCTAGGCAATAAGAGCGAGACTCCTTCTCAGAAAGAAAGAAAGAGAGAGAGAGAGAGAGAAAAAAAAAGAAAGAAAGAAAGAAAGAAAGAAAGAAAGAAAGAAAGAAAGAAAGAAAAAAGAAAGAAAGAAAAAAGAAAGAAAGAAAGAAAGAAAGAAGGGAGGGAGGGAGGAAGGGAAAGAAAGAAAGAAAACAGAGTTTGCTAAATCCTGCAGAAGTGACTTCTTTTATCTTGGGAAATGAGTCCTAGTGGTGGCTATTTTAGTGTTGTCAAAC
>NW_016804684.1:0-1032 GCF_001698545.2 Rhinopithecus bieti
TAAATGGATAGAATCACAAACTGAAAACAAAGTATCGAAAAAAAGAACAGTTTTAAGGGGAACCTACTAATTAAACTGTTAACCGAAGCTACGACTTACAAAATTAGTTTCTCTTTGGTTTCCCTATGCTTGAAGGAACACTCTTTGGCCAACTATCTTCAGCTTGGTAGGTTCCATTCATTAAAACACCTCATTCTACAGAAACGGATCACAACACATCCAGACTGCGTCTCCCTACCACTATTAACGATTATTCTGAGGAAAAAAGAAAAAGCCTAACAAAAAACGTCAAGGATTGTGGTAGTATTTTAAAATTTTCAATATGCAAGCAGGACTCTTATGCAGGTTGGTTTAACAGTTTAAATTCCATTTTATCTGGCCACTGCAGGCAAAGCAGCAGTTCTTTATCTCCTCAGCATAGGAACATAAATTACCCCACAGAGGCCGTCCTCCCTACTTTTCTCCTGTAGGTCAGAATCAAATCATCGAACTTGACTATTACAAATGCTCACATTTGAGTCCTCCCCTTCCTTTCTTTCTTGTCCCTGGATTAATTCCTACGTGGCTGGCACAAACCTAATTTACGATGTTAATAGGTAGAGCGGGTCCCTAAAAAGCTCTGCCCCTGTGGGTTCGCACTCGGCACGTCCCCCTCCGTGTCGCTGCTTCGCTGGAATTTCCAATGAAACAGTAACAGTAGCTAAGGTAACTGAGAGCGGGGCTGAACCTGGCCAGTTCCGGAGGAGAAACGCAATGACTTTCTCCGGGTCTGGGGGTGGGGAGGCTGCCTTCGCGGACAGATTTCCGATTGGGCGGGGGTGGTGAGAGGCCAACGAGTGCAAAGGCGGTTGTCTGGTCTTTGAAGGCCGGCGGCTGGCTCTGCCACGCTCTCAGCAGGAAGGGGAGGGGAGCGGGAGGAAGAGGGGGAGAAGGAGGAGAAGCGGCGAAGAGCCCAAGGAGGGGAGGAAGACCGGGGAGGAAGGAGGGGCCGGAGGAGGAGCCCAGGCTCCGGGAAAGCCCGCGCGCCCAGCC
>NW_016804685.1:0-1033 GCF_001698545.2 Rhinopithecus bieti
AACTGGAAAGAAGCTTTCTGAGAAATTCCTTTCTGATGTGTGAATTCATCGCACAGAGATTTAGGTTTCCCTTCTTGTAGCAGTTTGCTAACCCTGTTGTCGTGAAATCTGCAAATTGATAATATGTAGCTCATTGAGGGCTATGGTCAAAAAGGAAATATCCTCCGAGAAAAACCGGAATGAAGGGTTCTGAGCAACTGCTTTGTGAGGCGTCAATTCATTTCAAAGTGCTACTCCACTCTCTCATGGAGGAGTCTGCTAGCACTGACTTTGTGGAAGCTCAGAAGTGATATATTGGACATGGTTCAATCCCATGGTGAATAATGAACTACCCTCAGGCAAATCTGCCGAGCAGCCTTCTCAGAAACTTCCTCCTTGTGTCTGAATTCAGCTCACAGTGTTAGATCTTTGTTTTCATTCAGAAGCTTGCTAACTGTGCTTTGGCAGAATCTGCAAGAAGACACACGGTGGTGCCCCGAGACCACAAATAACCGCGGCTCAGTCAAGATAGGAGCTTTCTGAGAAACTGCTTTGTGATGTGTGATTTCAAATCACTGAATTACACCTGCATTTCGTGGAGCCGATGGCTGGCCTTATTTTTTTGGAATCTGAGAACTTATATTTCTGATCCCTTGGAAGACTACAGGGCCGAAGGAAAGATCCTCCGATACAAAGGAGAAACAAGCTTTCGGAGAAACCTCATTGTCATCTGTGAATTCGCCTCACAGAGTTACACCTTTCCCCTCAAGAAGCCGTTCGCTAAGGCTGTTCTCGTGGAAGTTGCAAAGCGATATTTGGGAGCCCATTGAGGGGTATGGTGAAAAAGGAAATATCTTCATACGAAAACTGGAAAGAAGCGTTCTGAGAAAGTGCATTGTGATCTGTGAATACAACTCACAGAGTTACACTTTCCTTTTCATTGATCCGTTTGCTAACACTGATTTCTTGAAATCTGCATCGGGATACTTCTTAGCACAATGTAGCGAAGGGTGACAAAGGAAATGTCCTCAAATAAAACGAGATAGTAACTTTC
>NW_016804686.1:0-2561 GCF_001698545.2 Rhinopithecus bieti
AACATGAAAGCACAGCCAATAAAAGTGGGAAAAAAAAGTGTAAGGAGAAAGAAATTGGCCCTACCACATGAAGAGGCACTGTAAATCTACATTTGTAAGGGGAGAGGAAGAGGCAAAAAAAAAAAAAACTACAACATTTGAAACATGGTGATATCACAAGTCTAGAATACAAAGCCCAGAAAAAAAGACTAGACAGGTGGATAGAGATTTAGGTATAGATATGGATATATAGGTGTGGACATAAGTTTTGGTGTGGGTATAGATATAAATGTAGGTATAAATATACATAGATATAGATATTGATATGATCTGACTTTGTGTCCCCACCCAAATCTCATGTCAAATTGTAATCCCCACATGTCAGAGGAGAAAGCTGGTGGGAGGTGAGGTGGATCATGGGGTGGATTTCCCCTGTGCTGTTCTTGTAATAGTAAGTGAGTTTTTATGAGATCTGATGGTTTTAAAGTGTGGCACTTCTCCCTTCGCCCTCTCTCTCTCTCCTGCTCCAACATATGATGAAGGTGCTTGCTTCCCCTTTGCCTTACACCATGATTATAAGTTTCCTGAGGCCTCCCCAACCATGCAGAACTGTGAGTCAATTAAACCTCTTTTCTTTGTAATTACCCAGTCTCAGGTTGTTCTTTATAGCAGTGTGAGAACGAACTATACAGATACAGATAATTGACACATGTAAAGTCTGAACACCTCAGTGGTATAACATGATCTAATCACAATCCAGTGAGGTCATTAGGGGACTTTGTTCCATTCTGTCAGATGGGGCACACATTCCCTCCATCTAGTGGCTCAGTATCCTGCTAGATCCTCAAAATCCTCTGCTGGATACTCAACATCCATCCACCAAATAAGATAGTGAAATAAATACAGACTAGGCCAGGGGTTAACAAGCTTTTTCAGACAAAACCCAGAGGATAGGTATTTTTGTGATACAAAGAACAATGTATAGCCTGATAAATTTTGCAGACCTCACATAGCTCAGACTGTTCTGAACTTTTTCTTTTCTCAATTCATATGTGCCCAGGTGGGAAGGAGACAGGGATTTGCTTAACATATGGCATTGTCTCTCCTATAATACAGTATATGAATTTAACATATACCATCAGATTACTCAACATATGGGTATGAAGAAAATTGTCTGTTTGAGAAAAAAAATTGAATCTCACCTCATGCCACAAACTAATTAAAGATGAATTCAATAATCAAGTGAAAAAAAGCAAAACTATTTTAAAAGACAAAATTGATTTGTACATTTCTTTGGTCACTAAATATGGAAGGATGGTCTAGGTGTGAGTACAGTAGACAAAATAAAATAGTTGATGCTATATTTGTGAACATAATTTTCTGCCTTCTGAAAGATAAAAAATAGTACAAATGAAACTAAAAGCAAGTAACAAAAGGAGGAAAATATTTGTCAGAAATAGGACAGAAGTAATATCCTTTTATAAAGAGCTCAAACTGATAAGAAAAGTATCAAAATGCTGGTTACAAAATGGGAAAAAATACTTTTGAATAGATAATTTAGAGAAAAGGAAATAAAATATTTTAAAACCTCATAAATTATCAAAATGTATACATTTAAGAATACAATATGATTCTATCCTCTTTTTCCTAATAAAAGAGATTTTTAAAAAGTGTTTAGCCAACACGTGCCTCACACCTGTAATCCCAGCTACTTAAGAGGTTGAAGTAGGAAGATCACTTAAGGTCAAAAGTTTGAGGCCAGCCTAGGCAATATAGAAAGATCTCATCTCAAAAAGAAAAAAATATATATATTGGCTGGGAGCAGTGGCTCATACCTGTAATCCTAGCACTCTGGGGAACCGATGGGAGGAGGATCACTTGAATCCAGGAGTTCAACCAGCATGGGCACCATAAGGAGACCCCATCTCTACAAAAAATAGAAAAAAAAAAATAGCCAGGCATAGTGGCAAGCACCTGTTGTCCCAGCTACTCAGAAAGCTGAGGTGAGAGGATTGCTTGAGCCCAGGAGGTCAAGGCTGAAACGAGCCGAGCCATGATTATGCCACTGCACTCCAGACTGGGTGACAGAACAAGACACTGTCTTTTTAAAAAATGTTTAATGTTGGCATAATTCAGTAAGAAGATATCATGTCCTACTGATTAAAATAAAATATGTAAAACCCTCCTGTAAAGCTTTTGCAATAGGCACAAAGAACTTTAAAAATATTTTGACTCACCATTCTCACTTGGACTCAATCTGAAAGAAATAATCACAAATACACATCTACTGTATGTGCTAACATATCTAACATACTCTTCCAGACAAGACTACATTTGGCTGCATGTAACAGAAACCCTACCATACTGAATTAAACAAAAGGAGGTGAAGGTGGAGATGGGGGGTATTTTTCTCATGCAAGAAGAAGCCAGGCATTTGGCAGTCCCAAGCCGATATAGTTGTTTGAGAAAATCATCCAGGTAGCTTCTTGCCCTGCCTTCTTTAGGCTGACTTTTGTCTTCATTGTCTCAGTTCCAGGAAGGAAAAAGGGAGAAATTTAAGAGACAAAAGACTTATCCTTGGG
>NW_016804687.1:0-1132 GCF_001698545.2 Rhinopithecus bieti
AGTGTTTTGGGGAATATGAGAAGGGATATTTTGAATCACATTGAAACCTAAGGTGAAAAGGAAATATCCGCCGATAAAACTAGAAAGAAGCATTCTTACAAACTGCTTTGTGATGTGTGAATTCGTCCTACAGAGTTTAACTGTTCTTTTCATTGAGCAGTTTTCTAACACTGTTTTCTTGGAATCTGCAATGGGTTATTTCAGACCAGATTGAAGCATAGGGTGACAAAGGAAATATCCTCATATAAGAAGTAGAAAGAAGATTTCTGAGAAACCGCTTTGTGATGTGTGAATTCATCTCACAGAGTTACATGATCCTTTTCACAGATCAGTTTGGTAACAATGTTTTTGGGAATTTTGAGAAAATATATTTTGTGTCACATTGAAGACTATGGTGACAAAGGAAATATCCTTCTATAAAAACTTGAAAGAAACTTTCTAAGAAAGTTCTGTGTGATGAGTGAATTCGTCTCACAGAATTACACCTTTCTTTCATGGAGCAGTTTGCTAACACTGTTTTCCTGTAATCTGAAATGGCATATTCTGGAGCACAATAGGCCGAGAGTGAAAAGGAAATATCCTCTGATAAAACTAGAAACAAGATTTCCGAAAAACTGCCTTGTGATGTGTGAGTTCATCTCACAGAGTTACATTGTTCTTTTCATTGACCAGTTTGCTTATACTGTTTTCTTGGAATCTGCAATGGGATATTTTGGAGTGCATTGAAGCTTATGGTGAGAAAGGTATTATCCTCAGACAAAAACTAGAAGGAAGCTTTCTGAGAAACTCCTTTTTGATTTGTGAATTCATTTCACACAGTTACACGATTCTACTCATGGAGCAGTTTGATAGCACTGCTTTTGGAGAATCTGAGAGGGGATATTTTGAATTTCATTGAAGCCTATGGTGACAAAGGAAATATCATAAGAAAGAAACTAGAAAGATGCCTTCTGAGAAAGTTCTTTGTGATGTGTGAATTCGTATCACAGAGGTATACATTTCTTTTCTTGGAACAGTTAGGTAGCACTGTTTTAGGGGGATCTGAGAATGGATATATTTTATTGCATTGAAGCCTATAATGACAAAGGAAATATCCTCAGACAAAAACTCAAGAGAAGCTTTTGAGAAAATG
>NW_016804688.1:0-320 GCF_001698545.2 Rhinopithecus bieti
CCATAGGCTTCAAAGCAATCCACAGTATCACTTCTCAGATTCCACAAACAGTGCTAGCCAACGGCTGCATAAAAGAGTTTTGTAACTCTGTGAGATGAATTCAAACATCACAAAGCAGTTTCTCAGAAAGCTTCTTTCTTCTTTTTAAATGAAGATATTTCCTTTTTAAACATGCACCTCAATGCGCTCCCATATAGCTCTTTGCAGATTCTACAAAAACAGTGTTAGAAAACTTCTCAATGAAACCAGTGGTGTAACTCTGTGAGATGAATTCACACACCACAAAGCAGTTTCCAAGAAGCCTTCTACCCAGTTTTATC
>NW_016804689.1:0-1452 GCF_001698545.2 Rhinopithecus bieti
ATAATACTGTTTCAGTAATAGCACCTCTCTTTTGTCTAGAGGGTACTTTGTCTAGATTGAAATGTTTTGTTTATTATTTCAAAAAAGCCTTCTTTTGATATGTTAATTGGCAATATAAGAGAATTTCAATTTAATCTAGTGTAAGATAGAAACTCTTTTCCTTCCTTTCCTATACCTTTCAGAACATTTTTAGGGTACATATTAATTATGTGCAGTATCCTTTTAGCAGAACCTCTGCCTTCAAAAGAAAGAAATGGTCTTGAGGAAGAGTATTTTACTTTTTTTTTAGTCATTTGACCTGAAATCTTTCTTATAAAGAAGATAGAAAAATAACTGCTTTGCCATTCTCACAGGGTTTCTGTAACAACCAAGTGAAATAATAAATATATATATGTACTTGATGCCCAATGTATATTTATTAAATATAATGATACCTTGTACAGAAATTTCAAATTATACACATAATTCAAATTATGTGTTAATTTGAATCCTAGGACAATAGGACAAAATTTCTCCTCCTCTTTGAGAACTTCTCTGCAACCTCTTATTTATAATATTTCTGATTTTCTTAATGTCTAATGCTCCTTTTAATTTGGATAACATGTATTGACATGTACCTGTTTCAGTGTATAGGTAAACGGAATAAATCTTTTTGGAATTCTTTCTTATAAAAATGTTATTAGATACATATTCTTCCATACATACTTGTATACATATGTAAACTACATGTGTATATGCATATACGTGAAAATGCATACCTATATATGTTATCTGTATATTTTCTATTGAAATCATTTCTCTTTAAAAACAACAATACTTCTAGATGTATGCTAAGTTACTTATCTTATTAGGCAGGTTATAAGGTTTTTACAATTCCATGGTGTGCAATCCAGGTTAAACAAGTGATTATTGAATTTCTGTCATGAAAAGTGCTTACATGGTAATATACTTATTGACTCAATCTAAAACTGCAAAATGACTGTCCTTTATAACACTTACTGCATCAGAAAATCCACTGTTTCCCTTTGGAGATGTTCACTGTGCTGCCTTTATGGTAATATATAAATGTCAAGAATTTTTGGAAATGTGAAATAGAATAACTTAAACTGGCCTTCCAGTGAACTGTGACTTTTCTTGAAACATTCTAAAATACTTGTTTTGCATGTGATTGTGCTTGAAATGATAATACTCCTAAGAATGGAATATATTTTATTTTCTCCCTTCTTTACAGTTTTTTATTCTGTATCTGTGTACTTAGAAGTATCACTGACATTAATAATTTGAATATGATATTTCTAATACAAAACTTCTACTTCTAGACTTCAGGTTTTACTTCATACCTTTTAAAATCAATTTCTACAGATTATAACTCAGAATAAACTTGAAAGAAGAATATAGAAATTCTCTTTTTTAAACCTTGCAGAATTTCGTGTTTCATGAATGACTGTCAGC
>NW_016804690.1:0-2611 GCF_001698545.2 Rhinopithecus bieti
CTGGACTCTGGTGGTCTTCTTTGGGGAATAAACGGTCTGGGCATAACATCGCCACCCTTCAGTTTATTCACACAACCTGATTCTTCCTGGATGCCAGACAAGAACTCACGTACCAAGAGGGTATGTACAAAGGCTGTCACCCTGACCCTCCACTGAGCTGTTAAACACTTAAGCCATTCATGGATGGAAAAACTAAAAGAGCACACTGTAACACATGCTCTGTGGGGATCTGGCAGGTCACAAGTACCCATCCCCAGACACTGCCCTGAGGCCACACAGTGTTCTACTCCTGCCAGCACCCAGAAGCCCCAGCACCCACTCACCTACATGTTCCCCTTTCTGTGAGGCTTTGAGAGCTGGGGGCTGAGTAAATGAGTCACCCCCTTTGTGAGTCCTGCAAAGTAGTCAAGGGAACTATCCTGTCTCATTGGCATTGCAGTAAAGAAAGCACTTAATTGACGCAAGGCCAGCCAGCCACAGAGGAGACAGAGTTATTACTCAAATCAATCTCGCTGAAGTCTTAGAGGTTAGGGATTTTTCAAAGATAGTTTGGTGGGCAGGGGGCTAGGGTAGGGAAAATGCTGATTGGTAGGGGAAGCGATCATAGGGGATGTGGAAAACAGCACTCGTGCACTGAGTCCCCTTCTGAGTGGGGGCTGCAGGACTGGTTGAGTCACGGGTCCCAGTGGGGCCATCCAGTTGTCAGAAATGCAAAAACCTGAAAAAAAAAATCTCAAAAGGCCATCTTAGGTTCGGTATTAGTGCTATTATCTGCAAGATTAATTGGGGAAGTTGCAAATCTTATGACCTCTGGAATAATGGCTGGGAAGTATGTATAATTCAGGCCTCTCTCATCCTCCTAACTTGGTGGCCTTTCATTAGTTTTACAAGGACAGTTTAGTTTGGGGGAAGAGCTATTATTTAAACTATAAACTACATTTATCCCAAAATTAGCTTGGCCTACCCCAGGAATGAGCAAAGACAGCCAGCCTGTGGGGCTAGAAGCAAGATGGAGTCAGACATGTCAGATTTCTCTTACTGTCATACTTTTGGAAAGGCAGTTGTGATAGCAACAGGAGGCGGCCAAATGCTGAGGCAGATAGGGGTGGGTCCCTGGTAAAACCCCACCTCCAAGCCAAAGACAATTTAAAGCCTGAAGGCCAAGCTGCAAGTTAAGTTCTGACAGGATTTAGAACTTGTCTTCCTGTTTGCCGCACTTTCCTCTGATTGATCCCCACCCTTCACCTATTTTACATATACCTACCCTTTCCTAATTGGTTTTCTACACTGTCATGCCCACCTTTGAGTGGTGTCTTTGCTTTAACCTTTTTTGCATACTCACAAGCCGGTCACACACACTCCCCATTCTGAATCCATAAAAGGCCCTGGACCTAACCACACAGGGAACTTTCCCGCTTTCAGGTAGGGGGACCAACCCCATGTCCCCTCTCCTCTGAAAGCCATTTTCATCACTCAATAAAACTCTTCTCCACCCTCCTTACTGTTCAATGTCCAGTGTATCCTCATTCTTTCTGGCCACAGTATAGGAGCTCAGGAACCATCGAATGTGGGTACAAGCTGTAACACAGGCGAGCTGGGGCATGCCAGCCTGGCCAAGTGAGGCCAGGGCCAGGTGTCACCGGCAAGGGTCTCTGGCTTGCAAAGTGACCAAGAAGAAAATTCCTACATCAGTTTCACCAGCTGGACTGGTCCTTGTTCCTTTCACCTCTAGCCTTCTGCTCTCCTCTAGCTAAATAGTCTGGGAGCCCTATCCCTGGCTCCAGCCTCCCTGGCACCACATAGCCACATCTCTGAGGACTTGTCTCTTCCACGAGTCACTGGCACAAAGTGGCGTAGGGGTCCCCTCTTCTTCAGAGCCTCCGCCTCAGCCTCTGTCCAGTCCACAGGAAGCTGCTTTACCCTTCCCTCTGATTGTTGGCAAAGGCATTCTCTGTCCTCTCCCACCCCTCCCCATCAGAGACAGAATCTCTTCAGAAAGCTAAACCTTTTGCCAAACCAGAAAGAATCTTTGTCTTTAAAGCTCTACTTTCCACCTTATAATTTATTCAGCCAATATTCATTAATCTAACTGCAGCGATTCCTATACTATTGAAAGATTTCTGTTCTGATTGGCAAATAGTATAATGGCTATTGCAGTAATTAGTAGAATTTATTAATAATTAAATTCAAAATTAAATTCATTAATTCAGGCTAATTGTCATAGGATGTCACAAGGACCACTGATAAATGGGCCTCCCATCTGCTTATTAATCACAAAGCACTGCGTATATACATCACATTTTTATCACTGTACTGAAATCATGTGGTTGCCACTGGTTCTACATAGTTGTTACTTTATTTATATTGTCTGTTGTGGGGAAAAGAAAGAGAGATCAGCCTGTTACTGTGTCTATATAGAAGGAAGTAGACATAAGAGACTCCATTTACTTCTGTATTTGAAATGCTGTTAATCTGTGACCCTACCCCCAACCTTGTCCTTGCAAGAAACATGCGCTGTGGTAACTCAAGGTTTAATGGATATTGGGCTGTGCAGGATGTGTCTTTGTTAAACAAGTACCTGAAGGCAGCTTGCTGGTTAAAAATCCTGCCC
>NW_016804690.1:9149-24922 GCF_001698545.2 Rhinopithecus bieti
CAGGTTGTCTGCTCTCAAACCCTGTTTCCTGATAAGATGTTATCAATGACAATGCGTGCCCAAAATTTCATTAGCAATTTTAATTTTAACACCATCCTGTGAACTCATCCTGCCTCCACTTGCTTTGTGATATTCTATTACTTTGTGAAGTATGTAATCTCGGTGTCGTGATGACAATGGTGGTTTTGTTGAAAAGAAAAGGGGGAAATGTGGGGAAAAGAAAGAGAGATCAGCCTGTTACTGTGTCTATATAGAAGGAAGTAGACATAAGAGACTCCATTTACTTCTGTATTTGAAATGCTGTTAATCTGTGACCCTACCCCCAACCTTGTCCTTGCAAGAAACATGCGCTGTGGTGACTCAAGGTTTAATGGATATTGGGCTGTGCAGGATGTGTCTTTGTTAAACAAGTACCTGAAGGCAGCTTGCTGGTTAAAAATCCTGCCCGTCCCTGGGCAATGGAACATCTCCGTGTAAAACCCGATTGTATGCTTCGTTTACTGAGCAAGGAGAAAACCGCCTTTAGGAATAAGGTGGGACTTGCTGGAGCTATGCTGCTAAAGGTTTATGGAGATGTTTGCATATGCATCTCAAGGCACAGCATTTTGCTTAAACTTATTCATGTTACAAGGATTTTTGTTCATATGTCTTACTGCTGATTTCCTCCCTACAATGATCCTATTGTCCAGCCACTCCCTTATCTTTTTGATGGTAAAGATAATTATCAATAAATACTAAGGGAACTCAGAGGCTGGTGCCGGTGTGGGTCCTTTGTAAGCTGAGCACCGGTCCCCTGGGCCCCGCTTTTCTTTCTCTATACTTTGTCTCTGTGTCTTATTTCTTTTCTCAAGTCTCTCGTTCTATAAGAAATCAAACATATATCTCAGTCCTGGGCCCAGTACAAACACATTCCTCCATTTGTCTCAACTTTAGAAAAACACCACCTGGAGAGTCCCTGATAAGGTCACAACCGTTTGTGGAGTGGTTTTACTGAAAGCACGGGAACCAATAAAAAACTGCTAAATGTATAACTTAAAATGTTAACCAATTGTAATGTGTAACCAAAAGAATTCCCTTGTTTCTCTGTAACCTTACATATCCTGTTTACATCGGGCTATAAAAAGCGAGCACATGCATTGTTCGGGGCCCTCTTGTATGCTGTGGAACGGAGGGACCAAGTTCGAACTTGCAGTAAAGATCCTTGCCGCTTGGCTTTGACTCTGGACTCTGGTGGTCTTCTTCGGGGAATAAACGGTCTGGGCATAACAGTTCCACCTAATGAGAAACACCCACAAGTGTGGAGGGGCAGGCCACCCCTTCAGTCTGTGCATTGTAATTCTTGTGTAAGTTGTAAAGGCAGTATTTCAAAATTTATGCGTTTAAGAGTTTATGAATAAAATATTAAAAATGAACTCTCAGAATAAAGAGACAACCAACTGTGGATACACGTATTAACGTTCCATTAAAGATCATATACCTCAATCTTCTGATTGTACAGAGTACAAGCAGTGATAGTAATAAAGAACCACAGCCTAGAGTATCATCCAAACCACCTCAGACATCCTTTATACTGTGCAAGCATCAGTACAAAATAGCACAATGCTTTTTATTTCTTCAATACAAAATAATTTTATTATTTTAACAAAAATACAAGTGTCTCTTGCACACTGACAAAAACCATACAAAAAATGTGTCTCACCGGTGCTACTAATGTAAATATTAGTTGTAAATGGCACTCAGAGTTCATTGCTAAAAGCTTTTTGGGAGACCAACATATGCCACCCCAAAATATGGATTGCCAAGCTGAAGGTGATCAAGAAGAAGCAGATCCAGGAAAAGCTCTCCACCCTCCCTCTATTTGCCTAAAAGAGGGACAAAGATCTACAAAGACAAAAGGTATCCTGGCCCGTCTTCTATCAGGAAGAACAAACGTTAATTACTGAAGATAGCATTGGACCTGTGAAAGAAAAGTAAAATCTTGGGACCCCAATTCATGATGCCAAAGGGAAAAATTAAGCAGAAGCTGACTGAGTCACGCAAGAAACTGCCTTTCCTTGTTCCTAAGCAGATAACCTGCAGATAAAAGGCCAGATATCTCCACAGGAGCTACTCTATGTTCATCGCATGTAAAATGTTGATTTACTGAATGCAAGACAAATACATAATGGATTATTCCTCTGCCTGCCTCCTTCTTTTCTTTTGCAACATGTGGATTCAGTAATGTGACCACACCCTCCCTCTTTCCCCTCCAGCCTGCTTTTCCCCTTTAAATACTGAAGCCCTCAAAATCATCTTTGGAAAAAAGCATAGATCACAGATTGTCTCTGTGGTTGTATGTTGCTTTTTTCCCCACAGGCATGTCCTTAACCTTGGCTAAATAAATTCTAAATTTATTGAGATCTGTCTCAGATACTTTTTGGTTTGTAGACCCTTACTGGTCCAAGACGGTACCCGAGGAAGCTACATTAACAAGATTTACTAACCAGCCTTTATCTGCCATTAATTTGCCTTTCCTGAAGTTGCCACCTCTAGAGATTCAAAGTCCTTTTCCTTTTCTTGTTACTTTTCTAAAATATATTGGTTTTTGTGGAAGATGTTATATAAGCTGAAATTCAAAGCCACCTCTTTGAGAACTACTCATTCCCTCAGTGTCTCCCATATAAATCTGTCTTTTGTTACAGGGGTCACTTCCAAGTAAGGACTTATGAGGGTTGAAGGAAAAATTATTATTCTTCCCAGACAACTTACACATTCTTCAGAATGGCAATCACATTCTATCAAAGCCCACAGTTTAATTTTTAAAACTATAAATATCAATGACAAAAACAATCAAAAGATCGATTTCAGAAAAAATGCATTTGAAAGAAAAAATGTAAATTTGACAAAATATTGACAAAACAATTTAAAATATTATAGAAGTAACCTTTGAAATGTTGCTATACAGCATGTACTTAAACATAAGCATTTTCAAACATGAAATATTCAATAGCCATGAAAAATTCAATTGAATAATGAATATTCAATTTTAATATTCATTAAAAAATAACATCCATGCAAGCATACATCGCATTTTAGATTTATGGTCCCACTTGTTGGAAAACATTACTGAAATGAGAAAGCAACTTACTTGAGATATTATAAATCAAGACAGTAAAATGTCATTCATTTTCTATGAAATGGTTTCACATAAAAGCATTTAATAATGTATTTTAAATGAGACGTTTAAAACTTTGTTGATCTTATGAAGGTGGAAGGAATAATATCCAAAATAATATACAAGCTATATTGTCAATGTTGGAGAAAAACCAGCAAGAAATATTTTCATGGAAGCATATTGTTCAGCTAGTGCTAGTGCTTGTATGCTACAGAGAAAGTTTGGCATTTCAGCCAAAGTTTTAGAAACATTTCTGCATATTTTTAATTTGGCACTAAGTCACTGTATTCAATCACCACTGGATGATATAATGAAATATGTTAATCCAATAAATCTCTTTAATGTTTTCTTCACGAGCATTATATTCACTACTATATTATTTTGCTCACATTGCCATTACAAAGCTCAACAGACTGGGTGGCTTAAACAACAGACATGTATTTTCTCATGGTTCTAGAGGCTGGAAATCCACTATCTAGGTACTGTGAAATTAAGTCTCTCGTGAGGGCTCTCATCCTAGTGTTACGGTAGGTAGTCAGGCAGACATGAGCAGTGCAGGAGAGACCCCCTACACTAGGAATGTCAGGCGACCAATAGGTGATGGTCAGGCAGTTGTCACACTGTCTCTCTGAAATAATAATTGGTCACACCCAGCCCCAGGGAAAGGCAGTCTCCCAACAGATAGAAAAGACCTGAAACTGGTACAATCAACAGCTTCCCGGTAAGATCTCAGGAGCTGGGTAACAGGCTCAAGCATGCACACTAAGAGGCAAAACAGAGAGTTCACTGGTACAGTGTTCCTTCCTCTGGGAACTCTGGAGTGGTAAGGGGAAAACACCTCTAGTGAGCATGTGTACAACTCCAGTAAACACAATCTGCATGCAGCTCCTTCCAAGTGCTGGCAGGCCACTGAGCATGCCAACAGCCCAACCCAAGGGAAGCTTCCAGGGAGAAGGGACACAACCCCCCAGAAGCATGCCAGTGTATAGAACCCCAAGTCAAAGGTCAAACAACTCACTTGAATCTCTCAAGTTGTCCCCTTGGCCCTCTTCCAAGTGTACTTTACTTTTGTTCCTGTCCTAAAACTTTCTTGATCAACTTTCACTCCTGCTCTAAAACTTGCCTCCATCTCGCACTCTGCTTTATGTCTCTCAGTCAAATTCTGTCTTCTGAGGAGGCAAGAATTGAGGTTGCTGCAGACCGGTTTGGATTCGCTGCCTGTAACACTAGCAGGTGAACGGCCACCTTCCCTCTGTGCCTTCACATAACCTTTCTTCTGTGCATACATGGAGAGAAAGAGAGATCTCTAGTATCTTTTCCTACAAGGATAGGAGTTCTATCAGATTAAGGTTCCACCCTTATGAGCCCATTTAACCTTTATTGCCTCATTGTAGGGACTTTCTCCAAATACAGTTACATTGGTGGTTGGATATTCAACATATGAATTTTGGGAGAACACAATTCAGCCCACAAAAACTTCCATAAATAGGGGGGGCACAGAGGGGCAGGTACCTGTACAAGTTCCAGCTACTCAGGAAGCTGAGGTGGGGGGATCTCTTGAGGCCAGGAGTTCCGGGCTGCAGTGCACTATCATTGTGCCTGTGAGTAGCCACTGCACTGCACTCCAGCCTAGACGACAGAGCAAGACTCCATCTCTTTTAAAAAATACCACAGATGGCCGGGCACAGTGACTCACGCCTGTAATCCCAGCACTTTGGGAGGCCAAGGTACACAGATCACCTGAGGTCAGGAATTGGAGACCAGCCTGACCAACATGGAGAAACCCCGTCTCTACTAAAAATACAAAAAAATTAGCCAGGCATGGTGGTGCATGCCTATAATCCCAGCTACTTGGGAGGCTGAGGCAGGAGAATCACTTGAACCTGGGAGGTGGAGGTTGCGGTGAGCCCAGATCACGCCATTGCACTCCAGCCTGGGCAACAAGAGTGAAACTATGTCTTAAAAAAAAAAAAAAACATGGATGAGAATTAAATAACATATCTGATGATCTTGGAATTGAAATTAAAAATTGAGAGAGTAGCATTTTCAAACATGAAATATTCAATAGGCATTAAGAAATAGCATCTATATAAGCATACATTGCATTCTAGATTTATGGACCCACTTGTTAGAAAACATCACTAAAATGAGAAAGTAACTTATTTGAGAAGTTATGAATCAACACAGTAAAATGTCATTCATTAATTTTCTATGAAGTCCCAATAGAAAACCTGTAATGCTGTAATGCAAAGAGAGTTTAGAAATTTTATATTCATTTTAACATAACTTGTGAAATGGGAATAAACATTTGGAAAATTAAACGGTATTTTAGAGAACTGGCCTGAAGAAACAATATTCCAATAGTGATATCTATACTTTCTCTGTCTTTACAAGAATTGTTTCTGTTAAGTCAGTAATTTAATTCAACAATCAATAAAAGTTATTAAATATATAAGGATAAATTTAAAAACTACAGAAACAAAGAAATGTAATATGCCACTTGAAACAAAGCAAATTATAAATTCTAATAAAGTTATTAGAATATCTAATAAAGTATGAAAAATAATTAAATGATCAAATAAATTATGAACTTAATTTATCTAATCTATATAATATAAATATAATTATAATTTAAATGACCCAAATTATTAAATTGTCTAATAAAATTATGTAAAAGGCATAATGAGTTTTAAGTTGTTTCTATTTATTACATGCTTCAACTTTGCCAAAAGCTGTTTGCAAACCTCCATGGATTGAAGGTAATCAAAATTAATAAAAACTAATTCATTAAATATAATACTCCATAAGGAACAAGAGGCCCATCCAGCCCCTAGCTGTCCCAGTCTTGCTTCCAAAATGCCACATATTTGAGGAAGGCCATCTTGGCTCAGTAAGCCTACCAACTGATTACAAACCCATAGGTAAGTGCAGCCAACACCACTTGGAACAGAGATAAGTGCCCAGCTGAGTCCATTTCATAGTGCAGAATTATGAGCAAAAAAGGGTGGTGGTTGTTTTAAACAACTAAAATTGGAGCAACTAAAATAACTTGCAGTTATCTACTGCTGCATAGTAGCCATTAAAATAATAATGTCTATATTAAGCATACATTACATTCTAGATTTATGGTCTCACTTGTTAATAATAAATATTATTGTGCAGCAATAGATAACTGCAAAAGTTCTTTATTCCCCAAGTGACCTTTTATCTGATACCTGTATTGTTTATACAGGTACACCTAGGATGTTCCGTAAGATCGGTTACAGATCACTACAATAAAGTGGAGTCACATGAATTTTTTGGTTTCTAAGGGCATATAAGTTATGTTTATACTATACTGTGGTCCATTCAATGTGCAATAGCATTCAGTCTAAAATAATAATGTACAAACTTTAATTTGAAAATGCTTTATTGCTAAAAAATGCTAACGGTCATCTGAGCCTTCAGCAAGTCTTAATCTTTTTGCTGGTGGCGGGTCTTGCCTCCGTGTTGATGGCTGCTGACTGATCAGCGTGATGGTTGCTGAAGGTTGGGGTGGCTGTGTCAATTTTCTAAAATAAGACAACAATGAAGTTTGCCACCTCAAGTGACTCTTCCTTTCATGAAAGATCTCTTGGTAGCATGCAGTGCTATTTGATAGCATTTTGCCCATAGTAGAACTTTTTTCAAAATTGGGGTCAATTCTTTCATACCTGCCACTACTTTATTAACTAAGTTTATATAATATTGTAAATCTTTTGTTGTCAGTTCAACGATGTTCATAGCATCTTCACCAGGAGTAGATTTCATCTCAAGAAACCACTTTCTTTGCTCATCCATAAGAAGCAACTCCTCAAACATTCAAATTTGATCATGAGATTGCAGCAATTGTCTCCCATCTTCAGGCTCTACTTCTGATTCTAGTTCTCTTGCTATTTCCACCACATCTGCAGTCAATTCCTCCACTGAAGTCTTGAACCCCTCAAAGTCATCCATGATGGATGCAATAAACTTCTTCCAAACTTATGTTAATGTGGATATTTCGGCCTCCTCACATGAATTGCACATGTTCTTAATGGCATCTTAGAATGGTGAATCCTTTCCAGGAAGTTTCTGCATGGCAAAACAAACTATTTTCCTTCTGCTCTCACACTACAATGTTGGGGGTGGGGGTTCCCCACACACCAAGCAAGCAATCAGTTCTTCAGTGGACTCTGGCTGGGTGTCCTTCAATTCAATTCTGAGACTATGTACCTGATATGGTGTCAGATCCCACAGGTTGAGGGCTCAGTCCCCACCCCCTGCTTCTGATGCCAATTACAAACCCCAGGTCGTTTTACCTGTGTTTCTGACTGACCAGCTAAAAATCAGGGCTCTTATGACTCCTTTCCTCGGAGTAGATTAATTTGCTAAAGCAGCTCACAGAACTCAGGGAAACACTTAAGTGTATTTACTAGTTTATTATAAAGGATATAACAAAGGATACAGATGAAGAGATGCACAGGGAAGGTTTAGGGGAAGGGATGGGGAGCTTCCATGCCCTCCATGGACACAGCACCCTCTAGTACCCTCCACATGTTGAGCTGTCTGGAAGCTTTCTGTACGCTCTGCCTCCATACTCTTGGGCCTTTTATAAAGACTTCTTTGGGTTGGCATGACCGAAGCATGGACAACCGTGTAGAAATGTGATTAGACCGAAAGAGGATGATTTCATATTAATAGACTGAACAGGGAAACCTAGCAAGGCCTGTCTGTTCAGATTCTTCTTGGTCTTTCTGAGCAACATTTCTTCCTCCAGGGTCTTGGATCCCTTCTGAAATGGAGGTCTCATAATCCACAATTAGACAAGGTAGGTCAGAGAATTTCTTTATGGCCAGCTCCAAGACAGAAAGGTTGGAGAGATCCCTCCTTTGAAGAAAAAAAGGAGCAGGTGAAAGGAGAGCAGAAGGTCAGATAGAGATTCTGTTTTGTTTGGTTTGGTTTGGTATTTTTTCAGACGGAGCTTCGCCCTTTTTGCCTAGGCTGGAGTGCAATGGTGCAATCTCGGCTCTGCAACCTCCACCTCCCGGGTTCAAGCAATTCTCCTGCTTCAGCCTCCCCAGTAGCTGGGATTACAGGCATGCAGCACCACACCTGGCTAATTTTGTATTTTTAGCAGAGATGGGGTTTCACCATGTTGGCCAGGCTGGTCTCGAACTCCCGACCTCAGGTGAGCCACCCACCTTGGTCTCCCAAAGTGCTGGGATTACAGGTGTGAGCCACCGCACCCGGCGAAGATTCTGTGTTTTGATGCCTGCTTCTGTGGCCTAAAGTGCCCCAACATTATAACAAAAGACCATCTCTCACCTTTATCACTCCAAGCTGTTCCAAAGCTGCTTTGGGACCCACGGACAAAAGCCCAAATACTTTAATAAAATACATTCTTCTTACTTTAGTCATCTGGGAAATAACAAGGGTTCTAGGAGTTATAAGCCAGGAACCCTAGACAAAAACATATACAAAACAGTTTTCAATTTACATTGCCCAGATCCATCAGAGGGATCACTAACTATGGCAGCCATTATGTTATAAAATGTATGTAATACATAATAAGACTGGAAAGCTGAAAATACTCCTCCATCCGTGGACTACAGAATGGAGGTGTGCAAGCAGGCATGAAAACAATATTCATATCCTGGTACGTCTCCATCAGAACTCTTGGATAACTAGGTACATTGTCAATGAGCAGTAATATTTTGAAAGGAATCTTTTTTCCTGGGCAGTAGGTCTCGACAGTGGGCTTAACATACTTAGTAAACCATGCTATAAACAAATGTCTGTCACGCAGGCTTTGTTGTTCCACTTAGAAAGCACAGGCAGAGTATGTTTAGCATAATTATAAAGGGCTCTATGATTTTTTGGAATTGTAAATGAGCATTGGCTTCAACTTAAAGTCAACAATTGCATTAGCCCCTAATGAGAGAGTGAGCTTGACTTTGAAGCCAGGCATTGACTTCTCCTCTCTAGCTATGAAAGATGCCTAGATGGCATTTCCCAAGAGAAGGCTATTTCATCTACATTGAAAATCTGTTGTTTAGTGTAGCCACCTTCAACAATGATCTTAGCTAGACCTTCTGGATAACTTGCTGCAGTTTCTCCAACAGCACTTGCTGCTTCACCTTGCCGGTGTATGTTATGGAGATGGCTTCTTTCCTTAAACCTTGTAAACCAGTCGCTGCTAGCTTCAAACTTTTCTTTTGCAACTTCCTCACCTCTCTCAGCCCTCATAGAATTGAAGAGAGTTAGGGCCTTGCTCTGGGTTAGGGTTTAGCTTAAGGGAATGTGGTGACTGGTTTGATTTTCCATCTAATGTTCTCCACATCAGCAATAAGGTTGTTTCTCTTATCATTTGTGTGTTCACTGGAGTAGTGCTTTTATTTCCTTCAAGAACTTCACCTTTGCATTCACAACTTGGCTAACTGACAAGAGGCCTATTTGGCCCATCTCGGCTTTCGACATGCCTTCCTCACCAAGCTAAATCATTGCCAGCTTTTGATTTAAAATGAGGGACATGCGACTCTTCTTTCACTTGACCACTGAGGGGCTAGTGTAGGGTTATTAATTTGCCTAAATTGAATATTATTGTGTTTCAGGGAAAAGAAAGGCCCGAGGAGAAGGAGACAGATAGGTGAATGGTTAGTTGGTGGAGCAGTGAGAACACACACAACATTTATTGGTCAACTTTGTCATCTTAGTTAGGCACAATTTGTGGTACCCCAAAACAATTACAACAGTGACATCAAAGATCACTGATTATAGACCAGGCACGGTGGCTCATACCTGTATTCCCAGCACCCTGGGAGGCCAAGGTGGGAGGATCACTTGAGCCCATGAGTTTGAGACCAGCCTGGGTGACATAGTGAGACTCCGACTCTACAAAAATTTGTAAATTAGCCAGGTATGCTGGTGTACACCTGTAGTCCCAGCTAATTGCAAGGTTAAGGTGGGAGGATCACTTGAGTCCAGGAGTTCAAGGCTTCAGTGAGAGCTGTGATTACACCCCTGCACTCCAGCCTGACAACGGGGCAAGTTTGAAATATTGTGAGAATTACCAAAATGTGACACAGAGACATGAGGCAAGCACATGCTGTTGGACAAATGGTGCTGACAGACTTCTCAACACAAAGTTGTCATGAACCTTCAATTTGTAAAAAATACAATATCTGCGAGGCACAATGAAGCAAAGTGCAGTAAAACAATGTGTGCTTATATTTTTATTTTCTGTATATTTTGATGTTTATCTTAAAACTCTTTCTGGAGGGAGAGAGACTGCCCCTGCAGTGGCTGGCCTATCTAGTCACATCTCCTCTATGGGACCTGTACACTACAAGAAGCAATATTCCTCTGCCTTAGTCATCCCAGAGCCAGTTACCAGGCAACTAGAGACCATCTCTAAAGAGCCCAAAGCCTGCCATTTATAATGCAAATTGGCCAATCCAAAACTATTTACGCTGTTCCGCCTTACCTTTCTGGTGGAAACCCCAGTAAAGGCCATGGCCTAGATTTTCCCCCGCTCTGGCCCTTTCTGCCTCCTGACCTACAATGGTGCTTTGCCTTGTGGCCCTGTGTGCCACAACTCCTGCTTCCAGGACCTGTGAGTGTAATAAACTTCCTTTTCCAGAGCCTGCCCCATGTGGCTGCACCTGACCAACCATCACATAAAATAACATAGAACAGTACCCACTACAGACAGGACTCGTGGCTTCTGGACAGGGCAACCATCACATAAAATAACATAGAACAGTACCCACTACAGACAGGACTCGTGGCTTCTGGAAAGGGGATGTGTATAATGAAGCTCTTATGGCTTAGATAAGATCTGCTCCAGATCCTAAACCTCCATTTGCTCCAGTTCCCACACCTGCTCCAGCCCCTTCCAGACAAGCCAGGGTGCAAAGGCTCTGGAGACTGGGTCAAGGTGCAGTGTCCAGGCCACCTGGGCCAGGCTTAGGCTCTAGGAGTCACTTGTCCTCAGGCTGCAGAGCACTTTTCTGTTTTGTTTTATTGTGGCAAAATAAATATAACATAAAATTTACCATTTTAAGTGTTTAGTTCTGTTGCATTAATTACACTTACATTGTTGTGCAACCATCACCATCATCCATCTCCAGAACTTTTTCAACTTCTCAAACTAAAACTCTCTACCCACTAAACAATAATTCCTCATTTCCCCCTTCTCCCAGCCGTTGGTAACCTGGTAACCTTTTGCTTTCTATCTCTATGAATTTTACTACAATGGATAGGATACCATGTAAATGGAATAGCACTCTATAATATAATTCAACTCTACCTGTCTATCTCCCTCTCTAAGCTGGGAGGTTCTTGACATTGGAGACTTTTTTATTCACCTTTGGAATTCTCAATACCTCTCCTAGTGTCTGGCATAAGATAGGTGTCCAATAAATATTCCATAAATGAGTGAATGCAATTATCATGGTCTGACTGGTTTTGTAGATGACTTTAAACAAGTCTTCCCCAGATGATAAGCAACATGTAGACAGGGACCATGCCTACCTTTCATTTATTTACTTTAGAGCACTTACTACTCAGCAGGCACAATAAACTGAACACAATCATTGTCTATAAGGAGCTTGAAATCTAACACAGATGCACAGAAGTCATCTATTACCTTGATAAGAACAGCAACAGAGGGGAGCAAATGTCTGTGGATGCACCCAGCACAAGGCTCTGGATAGAGTGTGTGTTCAATGGAAGTACTTTTTCCCTAAATTTGCTCACTTCCTGTAATGACATTGCTTTATTTTTATTTTTTAATTAACAACAATTGTACCCATTTGTGGGGTACATATGTTGTTTTGATACATATAATGTATGGTGATCAGATCAGGTAATTAGTATAAATATTATCTCAAATATTTATCATTTCTTTGTGTTAGGAACATTCATTATCAATGGAGGTATTTTTAGCTGAACTGAATTAGATGACAAGCTAGTTAGGAAGCTTTGAGCTTCCCACTTTCAAGCTGTGTGACTTTAGGCAAGCCACTTAATTTCTCTTTGCCCTGCAGATGTGTAGCAGTTATGACCTAAAAACCAGGTATAGGCCAGCTTCGCCTGTGTGGACTGGACTCAGCAAATCAGCAAGTCATGTTTTTGCCTAAGAAGTAACAGAGTGAATAGCTGGACATGATGGCACATGCCTGTGGTCCCAGCTATTTGGGAGGCTGAGCCCCGAGGATAGCTTGAGCCTGGGAGGTGGAGGTTGAGATCTCAGTGAGCTGAGATCATGCCACTGCACTCCAGCCTGGGCAACAGAGTGAGACTCTGTCTCAAAAAAAAAAAAAAAAAAAAGTTTAAAAAAAAAAAGAAGAAGTAACATAGCCGATCTGGGGATGGGAATTGGGGAGAACTTCTAGCCACAGAACTGACCATTTCAGAGAGTCCTCAGGCCAGGGAAACAGAGTAATGGGATGCAGCTTCCTGCTTGCATTTCCCACTGATCTAAATATCATCTTCCCACCAATGAAAATTAAGTGATTTTCCTGTTATTAGCACCACTGAACAGGCACAGTAAACAGATCACAATAAGCCTTTGTTAGAAACTCCCCATTTAGTTCTGGGCCCTGGCTCCTTCCACACCTGGAGATGTATCATCTATTTTCACAGTACTGCTTAAGAAGCAGGTATCTGTCAGGGGAATCGTCCTACTCAGAACCTGTGGAACTTGAGTAGGAGAGCTTCCTGGTGCATGCCAAATACCCACATCCTCCCAAATTCAGCTGTCAAAACTAGATCCCCAGTTCTGCCCTCTGCCCTTCTAAAGCATAGGTAGTCAATAGACAGGGCTGAGCATGATAAATCTGTGACGCCATTATTTTTTTTTCTGATTTGCTAATTCCAATAGGAAAGTTAAAGTCCTGAGCTTTCCTGTCAGATGTGAAATATATTCCTGCTCTTCCATCAGCCATGAGCGGGTGTACCATTTTTCATTACTGTTTCAGGCATCCTGCAGAAAAGCTGAGGCTACTAAGTTGAACCCTACAGCTAACAAGTGCACAACTCACAAAATTGATGTCAAATCTAATATTACAGTCCGAATATTACTGCCGTGATTTCCCTTCCTTTTTCTACCTCTTAGGCACTGACTTCAATATGTCCGAGAGTGCCCTCTCTGCTCATTGAGCTCTGCTCTCTTGACTTTTACTCCTCTAAGCTCGACCAGAATCTCAGCTTTTAAAAGCTGTGAGGTGCTTAATTATTCCATTTTTCTCAGTTCATGTAAAGGATGCCTAAAACAGTTACAAAGATCTGTCTGTGCACATATATGTATGCATACACACACATATACACACACACACACCATACGCACACATATATACACACACATACATACACACACCCACATACACACACCCACATACACACATACACACACACGGAATGAAGAAGCTTTCACATCAGGACAAAAAAAAAGTCCTGGCTATGTCATCTGAATGAGCATCAGATGTCAATATGACCCTACCACAGCAACAGCCACTCTTTATGTGTCCCACAAAAGCAGTTTATAAATAGCGGCTATTAATAATCTATGTTGATTGCTTGCTGGTATCAGACCTTGTGCAAGCACTTGCCTTGCACTCTTTTTTAATTCTCACACTCCGCAACATGGGTATTATCATCCCTATTTTACCAATGAGAAAACGATAACTCAGACAGATCAGGTACCAATGTCATACAATAAATAGCAGAGTCAGCTAGCAGTCATACCCAAATCTATCTGCCTCTAAAGCCTGAGTTCTAAACTCCCTCCCTGTACCCCAGAGGTGGAGGCCTTGGGATGCTGGCTTCCTGGAGAGAGGTAAAAGGAATCTGACAGCTTAAGCCTCTGAGAATAAAATGGGCTGTTTTACAGTATAGTATCTGAAACCTATAAAACCACAAGTCCTCCAGTTGGAATCATTCTCCAACTTTTGTGTCTTGGTGTTTAGGGAAGGAGCAGTTGCCAAGATAGCTGGGCCTGATCAGTCTGTGGTCTCTCTTTATCATGTAAATGGGCCTCCAAGAAACTCATCTCTTCAGTGAGACCAAGCTCTTCTCAGCTGCCAGTTGTAAGACCCAGAGGTACATAGAGAAGTTGAATAACTTTGCCAAAGACACATAGCTAGTAAACAGTGGGGTTAGGATTCAAACCCAGGGAGTCCCACTCAAGAGCTGGTTCTCAAACTTTGCACTTCACAAAGGAGCCAATGCAGAATATAAATGACTTCCCAGTACTGAGAGAATGGTGGCTGAAATAGAGGAGAAATTTTACAGAGAACCTAATCATTCAGCCACAGCTAGAAGAACAGGTAGAATTTAGATATGTGAAGCAGTGCAGGGTGTCAATGTGCATGTTGTTTTCATCGATCACTGAACAGATCTGCTTAGCAAGAGTGAATAATAAGTGAAACTGGAAATATAATTAGAAAGGTAGATCAGGTAGCCTTGAACGCTAACCTGAATTAAATAAAAACAAGTTCAAGAGAAGCTTAGATCTACCTTTTCCAACTGCCTCCCACATCATGTTTCTATATATGTAACTTTAGGGGTGGGAGCTGTTTCTGAGGCAAGAACCCTATAAGTCTTACAGGAAAAAGTAATGTATAAATGAAGCCCCAGAAGTCCCACCAAGCTCTGGACACAGAGGTCAGAAATGTAACCAGGACTTATCTCTTGGGAAGGGGGTGGGGTGGGGAAGAAGGACCAAAGGCATTAGCTATGATTTGAATGTGTGTCCCCAAAAAGCACATGTTAGGAACTTAATCCCAAATGCAATAGTGTTGGAAGATGAGACCTAAGGGGTGGGGGGTGTTTAGGTCACAAGGGCTCCACCTTCATGAATAGATTAATGCCAATTATAAAAAGGGCTTGAGGCTGCAAGTTTGGTCACTTGCCTTCTCTTGACCTTCCACCTTCTGCCATATGATAACACAGCAAGAAGGCCCTCACCAGATGCTGGTGCTATGCTCTGGGACTTCCCAACCCCCAGAACTGTGAGATAATACATTTCTGTTCTTTATAAATTACCCAGTCTCAAGTATTCTGATATAGCAGCACAAACAAACTAAGATAACATGGAAAAAGGAGACTCTTTGGCACACATACACATCCATGCTCAGGTTAAGATGGAGAGCAGTTACACAAAAAAGGGAGGAAGTTATAGAGATAAAACAACCCAAAGGAACCAATAAGCCAAAAATCTCTCATACGGTCACGTAATGGAATCTGGGCTTTGATCATTCATTCACTTATTCAACAAATATTTATTCATGGTCTACTTTATGCGAAGGACAGCACTGGCATTTAAAAGTGGGTATCAGCCAGGTCCAATGGCTCACACCTGTAATCTCAGCACTGTGGGATGCCAAGGTGGGTGGATCATGAGGTCAGGAGTTTGAGACCAGCCTGACCAACATAGTGAAACCCCGTATCTACTAAAATTACAAATATTAGCCAGGCCTGGTGGCTAATGCCTGTAATCCCAGCTACTTGGGAGGCTGAGGCAGGAGAATCACTTGAACTCAGAGGCAGAGGTTGCAGTGAGCCAAGATTGTGCCACTGCACTCCAGCCTGGGTGACAGAGTGAGACTCTGTCTCAAAA
>NW_016804690.1:25823-45019 GCF_001698545.2 Rhinopithecus bieti
AAAAAAAAAAAAAAAAAAAAAAAAAAAAGTGGATATCCTCATGAACTGGTAACTCTCAAACCTCCAAGCAAAACAGTAAGATTCCACTGGTAAGTCTCCTCTTTAGAGAAGCTGGAAAACCCCTGCATGCCCTGGGCTCCACTTTTCCTTTCTCAATCCCACGCTGCAAGTAAGCTACTGAGTGACCCCAAGAAGTGCTCTCACTAAGTCAAAGAAGTCCTTTCCCTGGGGCTGGGGAGTTGTGTGTATATTTTGGATTACAAATCTTTTCTTCTCATCAAAAGTTGAGTGTGAACAGAAATATCACATTAAGCTGTAGAGCAGCCATCAGAGATAAAGGTGTCCCAATGTCAACAATTCATGCAAAAAGCAGCCCCAGCCAAAACCCCTAGGAGTCAGCTTTGAAAAGAGGCTGCAGGCTACAGCTCACCTAGAACAAAATCAGTTTTGCCTGCGCATAGAAAAGTGCATGATATACCTTCATTTAGCCCCATATTCCCTCTCATCTGAGAAGACTAAACCATTATTTTGATTCAGAATGTAGACTTATTATAAAAATGATGCTGTGTGTTTCTATAATGTGTTAAATCTTCAAAGTGCCTCACATTCATGGTGAGGACAGGAAGTGAGCATGGAGACATTGGGAATTCAACAGTCTTTTGTGGCAGGGTCTGGGAATAGCAACGTGGTGCATTTCTGTGCCTGTGAATCACTCAGCTGCCTTACTATCCAGGCAGAGGTCAGGAAAAAGCAGATCCAAACTTAGAAAGTTTCAACTCGTGCATTGCAGGTTTTCTTAACAGCAATAACGGTGCTTGCTTAGCCACTTTGATCTCCAGAGCTCAGATTCCTCAATGCATTCTCGCAGGGATCTGGGAAGTGGATAGATGTCATGATTCTCAGTAAAATGGCTCCCCAAAAAAGGGGGGGGGGCAGGAAGAAGGTAGTGGCTTGGACCACGGCTTAATGCTAATCACCTCCAGACTTAAGAACAGAAACTTTGAAGGCCAGCCTTTATGCCCACAGCAGGTTCCAAAGCCTAAGAAGCTGGCCCTTACTATCCAAAGTCTTTTTTTAACTACTAGAATCAGCACCATCAAGTCGGAGCTAAGAAATAAGTAAGTGTTGCCTAGTGCTGCCAGCAAAATGAAAAGAGTGCACAAATCCAGCTAATTACTCAGGACATGTTGGCAGACATCTCTGCTTGTCAGATTCCTGGTTGTCTGAATGGTTATTTACATCTGAATTAATTTACACTGTGGGAATTTAAATGTTTGTTTTTTGTTTTGTTTTGTTTTGTAAGTAGTGGCAAAGATCCTACCAGAAACTATGCTGTTTCCAAAAACGTCCTCTTCCTCCTTGACTTATTCGTGGGCATAGGACACTCTGCCATTGGGCCATGACTCTTGTGCTTGGGAAGATCCTAAATGGGAATTCTTACCCAGACATCATCATTGAAGCCCCTGCCACCCTCCTTGCTCCATGGCCTGAGCCCACTCCACAGACCTCACACTCCTGTTGTATGCATGTCTGAGGCAAAGGCCCTAAGAAAATCCAGACAGCCTTTAAAGTATGAAAGAAAGATATTGAGAGAAAATTTTAAAAATTATTTATACATTCTGAATTTTTGCATTCATTCAACAAATATTCAGTGAGATGACACTGTGTGTTAGGATTGTCCTATTAGGTCTTGCAGGCACAGATATCCAAATACGTGTCAAAAGATGGTTGATGTCATCTCTACCCACAAGAGGCTAACCGTTCAAGGGAGGCAACAACTATGGGGATGGGGTGGAAACACAACAGAATATAGCAAATATCTACGAATGGGTTGAGATGGGAGTTGACATTTAGATACTGTAACTAAAATGGCAAAAACTAGAAATGCATTTCCATGACTGGTCTCATCTCGTAATTAATTCTTCATTAGTTTTTAGGTTTTTTTGTTTGCTTGTTTTGTTTTTTTTATTGAGACAGGGTCTCGTGCTGTCACCCAGGCATACAATGGTGCGATCACTGCTCACTATGGCCTTGACCTCCTGGCTCAAGCAATCCTCCCGCCTTGACCTCCTGAGTAGCTGGGACTACAGGCTCACACCACCATGCCCGGGTATTTTTTTAAAATTTTTTTTGTAGAGATGCAGTGTAAGCCACTATGCCCAGCCTGTGATCAATCCTTAATGACAACACACACATACACACACCACACAGATCTTAAATTTTTCAATAAAAAGTAGCTCAGGCTCTTCTAGGTTAGAAATACCTCTTTCAGGTAAACATGCACTCATTTTCCAAGGTTGAATTCTCTATCTGATGTGCTTTCCCTTCCTAAAGGAGCTCTGGCCAGATACCCGCTTCCTTCCCAAGAGGATACCTGGGTGCAGGTGGCAACTTTCTACCTTGATGGCATCAAGCATGAATTCTGTGGTCCACACACTGTCCCCTGGCTTCTACTGGGTTGCTTCTGGTCTCATCTGGACACTGATATCCTACTGCAGGGTCCAGCTGATCTGTCTTGGTGTCTTGATGTTCTGGGATGCTGTGTTGACCCCAAAAGCTGCAGTTCTGAAGTCCTGGGTCTCTGGTTCCCCTCCTGAACCCTGACTCTTCACTAGTGCCTGCTCCTTCAGCACACCTGCATTTTCACTCAGGCCTGTGTAAATTCTGAATCCCAAAGGCAGAGCACATGGGTATGGGCAACCAGGCACATGACCCAAAGTTCCAGCACTGCCCTGCTGCTTCCACATGATTTTCAATTGCTAGGGCTGTTGCAACAAACTACCACTAACTGGGTGGCTCCAAACAACAGAACTTTATTCTCCCTCCCATTGTTCTGGAGGATGGAAGTCTAAAACCAGGTGTAGCAGGGCCATGCTCCCCTCCAAGTCTTTAGAAGAGAATCTTTCCAGCCGGGCGCAGTGGCTCAAGCCTGTAATCCCAGCACTTTGGGAGGCCAAGACGGGCGGATCACGAGGTTAGGAGATCGAGACCATCCTGGCTAACACAGTGAAACCCCGTCTCTACTAAAAAAAAAAATACAAAAAACTAGCCGGGCATGGTGGCGGGCGCCTGTAGTCCCAGCTACTCAGGAGGCTGAGGCAGGAGAATGGCGTAAACCCAGGAGGCGGAGCTTGCAGTGAGCCAAGATCACACCACTGCACTCCAGCCTGGGCGACAGAGCGAGACTGTCTCAAAAAAAAAAAAAAAAAAAAAGAAGAAGAGAATCTTTCCTCACCTCTTCCAATGTCTAGCAGTTCTCCAGTTTCCTCGGCCTGTGGCAGCATCACTCCAATCTCTGCCTCCATCTGCCCATGGCCTTCTTTTCTGAGTCTCTGGGTGTCCTCTTCTCTTCTTATAAGGACACCAGTCATTGGATTTAGGGCCTACCCTGAATCCAGGATGATTTTATCTCAAGATTCTTAACTAATTACATCTGCAAAGACCCTATTTCCAAATAAGGTTACATTCTGAGGTTCTGAATGAACACAAACTTGGGGGACACTGTTCAACCTACTATACACATCATGCTGAGACAACGGTCCTGCCAAATCCAGACTTTCTCTAAGGCTCAAAGTCTCCCAGGGAAGCAAAATACTGGCCTGATATGGTTTGGCTGTGTCCCCACCCAAATCTCATCTTGAATTTCCACATTTTGTGGGAAGGTCCCAGCAGGAGGTAATTGAATCATGGGGGCACGTCTTTCCCATGCTGTTCTCACTATAGTGAATAAGTCTCATTGATCTGAAGGTTTTAAAAAGGGAAGTTTCTCTTGACAAGCTTTGTTTTCTTATCTGCCACCATGTGTGACATGCCTTTCACCTTCTACCATGACTGTGAGGCCTCCCCAGCCACATGGAACCGTAAGTCTATTAAAACTCTTTATTTTGTAAATTGCCCAGTCTGGGGTATCTCTTTATCAGCAGCATGAAAACGGGCTAATACATGGCCCTAAAGTTGTCAAAGTCCCCAGATCATCTGGTTGTTACCAGGTCCCTTTTCAAGGTTCAGATCTCATGGGAAGAACCAGATCATTGACATGAAAACTTCCCTCTCTGTCCCATTTGTTTCTGCAGTACTAAGGGAAGGAAGTCTTTCCTTTTTCCTCCATGATGTCCTGAGTTCTCTCTTCACTCACGGCTGTTGCCATGTAGGGGGAAATGTGTGTCTCTAGAAATGCCTTTTCTCTTTCAACAAAGTCTGGCTTTCAAGATTAATGCTGGTTATGGATTTTTAAAAATCTAATCTAGTTTGGAGTTTAAAGCTAAATCATGACCCCTGTGCTATCTACATCCTCCTTTGAGCCACAGATTCATGTGTATGTGCAGGAACTGGAGACTTTTAAGAATGAATGGGCTGGGTGCGGTGGCTCATTTAGGTTTGTAATCTCAGCGCTTTGAAAGGCCAAAGTGGGAGGATCACTAGAGCCCAGGAGTTCAAAACCAGCCTGGGTAACATAGTGAGACCCCCATCTCTACAAAAAAAAAAAAAAAAAATGTTTTAAAATTATCTAGGTGTGGTGATGTGCCTGTAGTCCTAGCTACTTGGGAGGTTGAGGCAGGAGGACCACTTGAGCCCAGGAGTTCAAGACTGCAGTGACCCATGATTGCACCACTGCAATCCAGCCTGGGCAATAGAGCAGAGCTCTGTCTCAAAAATAAAAAAAAATAAGAAGAAGAATAAAAAAACGGTGCTTTGGTTTAATATCACCAGTGTATTACTGGGCACATGTAGGATATACCTCTGGAAGAACACATGTGGTCCCTTGAAGAGACTATGTCCTATGCATCTGTAGCCACAACATCAGCACAGTGCCTGGTGGCAGATGCTCATTAAGTGTGTTGAGTGACTGGGGAGTCTGGAGGGCTTTGTGGTAGTGGAGACGTTAAGACAGGCCTCGAAAAATGAGTGAGTAGGATTTTGATCTAGGGAAACAGGCAAGGAAGGCATTATGAACAAAGGGCAAGTGCAAAGGTGTGGAGGCATGAACAAGAATAACATCTCAGGAATGGTAAGGAAAAGTAAGTTGCAGCAAACCCTGAAGGACTTGAGTGATGTGCTGCAGAGCTGGGGTTTCAATGGGAGGGAAATGGAGAGAGGTGATGCAGGCTGAAAACTGAATGCTCTTCAAGAGCATTCCTAAATATGTCCCTTGGTCCTATCCTTATAGACTTAATGCTGGCCCAACCCACTATGGCATTGCTGATATTCTCATTTTCTTATCTTACACCAAGTCTGGAGAAAACACTACATAGTCAGCTAGGCCACAAACTGGAATATTCCGAAGAAACAAATTATTTCACAACCAAGAAATGCTTCATTTTTCCAAAATGGTCAATGCAAATCAAAATGCTAAATCATGCAGCCAGAAAAAAATATATCAAATGATAAATGCATTTCTGCATCAAATTCAAGTTTTGTCATCCTGATGACTGCAAGCGTGAATATTTTTACCAGTCTTTGCTCCATGACAAAAGAATCAGCTTCCCAAAAGGAAGGTTTTACATCAGCACTTTTCTCTGTCTTTTAATGAAATATTGTCTACTCTGGCATAAAGGGTTTGTGATAGAACTGGTTATTTATTTTTCTAGTCCCCAAACAAAACTTAAATCCAGTTTGTTCAAAATCAAGAAGTGCCTTGTTATCTTAAATACTGCCAGGCATAATATTGTCTCTAAGTCTCCCATTATTCTAAGGATATTCAAGGACAAATTAGACCTGGAATGTTTATGGGGACTGTACACTTCTCTATGCAGTAGAAACTTGAAAATTTCTCTTTTCTAATGCCTTTGTTCTGTGTATTGTAACTTTCTTTTAAAGAGCAGAACTGAACAAAAATCAAACTGAGATTTATAATAAGTAGCTTTTAAAACATGAATAATAATAGTGTCAGCAATAATGATGTGCAAAATATCCTTTTAAAAGTTGTCCACTAAGTTCTCAAAGAACTATGCTGTCAGTGAAATTATTTCCAAAGAAAGGGCTATAAGTGAGGCTAATGCAGTGGTGAGTGAGTTGCAGAACTTAGCTATGCTAATCTGAAAGATACGACAGGAAGAGGGGTATGGACAGAACACCACATACATTGGAGCAGGGACTGGTCTAACATCAATTCATGTCTTGCTTATTCTTGTATTACAAAGTCTTTCAAATTCAGCCCTTCTTGTCCATTTCCATTGCCACCGCCTGAAATCCAAGTTCCATTACATTAAAAGTAGGCCATTGCAATCACCTCCTATTTCACGGACTTTTAGCCAGCAAATATAACAAAATTGGCTGAAGAGCTCTTCCACATACAGACTCCATAGGCTCTGCAACAGACCTACTAAATCAGAATCTCCAATGGTAGGGGCCCCAGCATTGTTAGTTTAAAATGTTCTGCAGGTAAGTCTGAAGTGCATCTCTGATTAGGTATCACTAAACCAAACAACTTGGTATCTAAACTCACCCTCCACCATAGCTTACCATCCTCTTGTTATCTTCCCTAAACTATCTATTTGATGATGTCCAAAATCATCAGAAATTTGTAATAATGAACAGGAGAGTTGATAGGTGTCTCTTACCCACTGACCCCCATATGCAATTCAGATTTTATCCCTCACTCTCACATAGTTTGGCCAAACTGGTTCACTCTGGTTGATATTTCCCCCATTGAGCTGGGACTCAGGACATTCCCTCAGCCGGCATGGCCCCCTTCCAAATGCACATTCACAAACTGCTCCCTAATACACACTCTCAGTCCTTCGAAACTCACTTCAAGTCCTGCCTCCAGAAAGCTTTCTGTGGTCACTCACGACTCTGTCCATTGCCACTGATGTTCTCTCCATCCTGTGAATTCTTACAGCACTCTGCATGTGCCTGGGGATAAGTACATAACATGAAGGAGGAGGAAATATCTAAGAGCACAGACTCAAGTGGACCCAGAATAACTTCTTTAAAATGTAATGTTTTTACAAACAGACATGAATGTTGTATCTCCATAATCCATTTATGGAATCTACTAATGCTCCAGGAAGATGGTCCACGTATATTCTGAAGCTTCTATAAACCCCCGGCACATGCTATGTGCCCCAGCAACACATTCGCTCAAGCAACATGGCCGAGTACCATGGAGAGAAAGGACTCAACAAAGAAGTCTGAAATAATGAATAGATAAGTGAATCAACAAAGTCAAATGGTTTTTCCCCTCTATTATTAAGTGCAATTTAGATACATGGCAGCTCCAAATCTCCAAACTTATAGACCTGACCATCTTAGTATTCAGAAAAACAAAGTCCTCCAGATGGCAGGTCTCAGCCTCTTTAGAAGGCATTTGGAACACCTTCTGATTCCTGAATATGCCAGTTGGAGTCCCCCACCCTGATTTCAACAGGCTTCTCAAAATATTTCTTCCAGACTCATACTCCTTCTCTCCAAGAGGAATTTGGGTGAAAAAAGTGTCTTCCATTTCATTACATGTACACGTAAGAAGGAAATTCTGTGGTGATTGATCCAGGTGTATTGCACACAGGCTACCTCCCCAGGCACTTCAAGATCCATCACCATTATTTTAGATTAAAAAGTAGCTGATAGCTACATCAGGGAGGGAAAAAAAAAAGAACATGTTCTGTTCTTTTCTATCTTTATGTAACATACTTGTCATGCACCAACCCTACAAAAGAAAAGCCCAGCCAGCCACATCTGTCTCTGCACATAATAAGAAAATGTTTACCTCTAAAATTCTGTTCATACACCAACACACTTTAAGGTCTGGCCATTTGTGGCTACTTATAGATTATAAATAGCAGTTAAAAGAAATAAATAAACCCAGGAAGAGCTGGAGGAGGCACAAAGAAAGGATGAAGGGAACCCCAGGCCCTCAGCAAGTCAAAGCCAAACAGCTGAATTGTATGTAAACATTATGAAAGAAAATGCAAAGGTTGTCAGGAAGAAGAAGCAGCTTCCCCAGCCCTCCCCACACCTCTCTGTCCAATTTTTGTTATCATGATTCTTTCCCTATTTTGTGCATGTCCACCCCCCATCACCTGTACAGATAAATGCTTAACGTCACAACCTCGCGCACACCCAGTCTGATTCCAGAGATGTGAAAAGGCATCCAGGATGTGCAGCTGCAGCTACCTACTCTCCAGGCTTCCCAGAGTCCTCCTTATCCCACTGTAATTTAGATATGAAGAGTCTGTCTCTCAAAGTCTAGGTTTATAAGTGACTTAAATGTTATCCCCAAATATCCTTGGCGAAGAAGATGAGCTAAATATTACCTTAACAAATCATCTTCTGAGAAAAGAAAAATGATGCCTGTCACCTTTAAAAAGCCAACCAATCAATAACAAAATAATAAGCTCATAAGAATGACAGTTCTTTTTTTTCTCCCATGATGCCAACTATATGCAATAGCACTGTTTTCAGAAGAAGCACAATTTACTCCCCTTAAAGGGAGCCCATGAGGAGGTATCCACTATGCTTTGGGCTCTTCATATTGTATTCTCAAGAGCACGGAGCAATTTGTTATGTGTCTGATTATTATTTGCACCACTCAATTAGTCAATACATAAATCAGATTAATTAGGAGGTAGTAGAAACCTGTGAAAAAGAAACAGGAAAGGAAAAGGTTTTCAAAAGGGTAGAAGGAAGTAAAAGAACTGATTAGGAATCACTAAGCAATTATTTCCAGTCCTTTCCCTCCAATGATGTCTTTTTTACTTCAAGAAATGTTAGGGTTCTGGTTAAAGATGGAAGACAACACACTCAGCCTTCAATCTCTTCAAAAAAACCGTCAAAACCACAAAAAGACTTGGGTAAAGCGTAAATCCCCAGAACAAAATGAAAAGGACAAAGACAAAAGCAACATGGTGTGAAAGGCAAATGAAATTTCAGGGAAAAATTAAGCTTGGAAGCCAAGTCACAAAAAACAAACAAACAAAACAATTGCGTTTTCTTTTGTTCCTAAACTGATAGCCGCAGATAGAGGCCATATGTCTCCACCAGGGGCCTCCCTCACCCTGACAATGTAAATTAACAACTTATCCTCATGGTATGGGACAAGAGGAGACTAGAGATTGTCCCCACCTACCCCAAGATGAATGCATATTTGATTGCTTTCTCTACTCCATGTTTATCTTATGTAAAGTGCAGATTCATTAAGCACAAGGTGAATACATAATTAACTGTTCTCTCTATTCCTCCTTTTTTTTTTTTTTTGAGACAGAGTCTCACTCTGTCATCAGGCTGCGGCCACTGCAACCTCTGACTCCCTGGTTCAAGTGATTCTCCTGCCTCAGTCTCCCAAGTAGCTGGGATTATAGGTATGCGCTACCATGCCCAGCTAATTTTTGTGTTTTTAGTAGAGACAGGGTTCACCATGTTAGCCAGGATAGTCTCGATCTCCTGACCTCATGATTCACCCACCTTGGGCTCCCAAAGTGCTGGGATTACAGGCGTGAGCCACCGCACCTGGCCTATCCCTCCTTTCATGTGTAACATATGGATTCACAAGAAGGCGACCTCCTTTTTTGGCTTTGTTCTTTCCCCTCTTGCCCACTTTTCCCCTTTAAATATTGAAGCCCTCCAAATCCTCTTCAGAAAAAGTACAGGCTACAGATCCTACCGTGGCTTATGTCTCCTTTTCCCAGGCATGTCTTCAACCTTGGCAAAATAAACCTCTACATTGATGGAGGCCTGTGTCAGATACTTTTTGGTTTACAGTGATAATGGAAACTGGAAAGCAGATGGATGAGTGGCTGGATCACTGACTTAGAAGGCTGAATCCTAAACCAGCCCAGGTACCTTTAGGAGTAGGGATGAAAGTGGGGTCCAAATATAAGGGGTCTGACTCAAATCTATTTAAGATACAGTTAGATACCTCCCAGCCCATCATTCCCTCAGCACTCGGCTGAAGACTAGATGTTTACTCTCTTATTGGGGTAAAATGTCAGGATTCTAGGCACAGCTGAGGGTAGGGATAACATATTAAAAACATGAGCAAGGAATCTGTTGAAGATTTACAGACTGATTTTGAGACACTCCCCCGCAACACCCACCCCAGGCTTATGTTTATTCTGTCTTAGTCCATTTGTGTTGCTAGAAAGGAATACCTGAGGCTGGGTATAAAGAAAAAAAAGGGGGAGTCTCATTTGACTCACAATTCTGCTGGCTGGAAGACTGGACATCTGGTGAGAGCCTCACGCTGCTTCCAATCATGGCAAATGGCAAAAGGGAGCTGGTCTGTGCAGAGCTCATGTGGCCAGAGAGGAAGGAAGAGAGAGTGGGGGAAAGGTGCCAGGCTCTTTTTAACAACCAGCTCTCTCAGGAACTAACACAGCAAGAACTCACTCATTACCATGAGGACAACACCAATCCCTACCTGAGGGATCCACCCTCATGACCCAAACACCTCCCATTAGACTCCACCTCCAGCACTGGTGATCAAATTTCAGCATCAGGTTTGTAGGGGTCAAATATCTAAACTGTAGTACACTCAGTTCCTAGACATTGTCAGCCAGACTTTTACCCTCTAGATGGAACACTGGAAGAGCCTTCCTTGCAGAATCAGATCCCAATACAAATGACCTAGAGATATTGACGTAAAGAGATTTGTCAAAGAAGTTCTTCAGCCAGACCAGCCTAGTAAAGCCCGCATTTGACAAGTCACACCCAACACGCTCAGAGTTTCCAATGGACTCCATGGAGACACCAATCAAATGCAAAGGGCATAGACTCATTGGGGCATTTGAGGAAAACCTTTACAATGAAAGACAGAGGCCAAAATAAATAAGCAGAGAACAGCAACTTGGAGGAAACAGAGCTTATGAAAATATAAAAAGGAGCCTCAAAAATGGCGTTGACAAGATGAATATCCCAAGGGCAAGAAGTTAAAATGGAAGAAATCACTCAGAAATACAGCCAAAGGCAGAGATGGAAAATAAAGAAAAAAATAGGAAAACAAAAACATGATCAATTCAGGAGGTCCAATATCTGAACAAAAAATTTCAATAGAGTTGTTCTCTACTCTCTACATGAAAAAGAAGAAATCGACAAAGAAATAATTGAGATATCTCAGGATGGAAAACATGTTTCCAGATTGAAAGGGCCCTCTGAACTCTCACCACAACAGATGAAAATACAAAAATACTCAGTGAAACTTTAGACAACTAAAGAGAAAATCTTACAAGCTTTCAGAAAGAGGAGAAAGAGAGAGAAGGGAGTTTCAACAAAAGTATAACGAATCAGAAAAGACACTGAATTTCTTAGCACCAACATTGGAAACTAGAAGGTAATGAGGCAGAGAAAGTGTTTTCTAATCCAAAATTTTATACAGTCAAACTGTAATTAAGTGTGTAGGCAGAATAAAGACATTTTTAGATATGCAAGATCTCAAAACACTTCTCATGCAACCTTTATCAGGGAGATACTAGGTACTAGTACCTCCACCAAATAATAGTACCAGTCGCCAAAATGAGACTCACTAAGAAAGAGAAAGACAATGGATACGGGACACAGGGGATCAAAAACAAGGGAGCAAAGGGAATTTCTAGGATAATGGTGAAAGAAACCTTAAGATGGCAGCTGTGCAGTAGGCATAGAGTATAACTAGCCCAGCCTGGATCAAGTCAGAAGGTTCTGGAATCATCAAGAAGATGAAATTGTTGGAAATACCTAATGCGTTTAAGTACTGAAGACAGATTTATATCTTGGGAGCAAGTTAGGGGAATAAATTAGTAGTAAGCACAAAGAGAGCTAATCACCAAACAGAAAAGGCAAATGTTTTACTTTTTATTTTACCAGTTGGAATAGCTTTTTGTTGTCATCATTGTTGTTGTTTTATTTTTTAAATTTTATTTCAATAGTTTTGGGGGAAGAGGTGGTATTTGGGTGCATGGAAAAGTTCTTTAGTGGTGATTTCTGAGACTTTGGTCCACCCTTCATCCGAGCAGTGTACACTGTACCCAATATGCAGTCTTTTATCCTTCACCTCCCTGCCACCCTTCCCTGTAAGCTTCTGCTTATAAGTGAGAACATAGGATGTTTGGTTTTCCATTCCTGAGTTACTTCACTTAGAATAATAGTCTCCAACTCCATCCAGGTTGCTTTGAATACCATTATTTTGTTCCTTTTTATGGCTAAGTAGTATTTCATGGTATATGTATTTCATATGCATACACATTTTCTTTATCCATTTGTTGGTTGATGGGTATTTAGGCTGGTTCCACATTTTTACAATTGTGAATTATGCTGCTATAAACCTGCATGTGCAAGTGTCTTTTTCATATAATGACTTATTTTCCTCTGTGTAGATATCCAGTAGTGGGATTGCTGGATCAAACAATAGTTCTATAATACTTTTAGCTCTTTAAAAAATCTCCATACTGTTTTCCATAGTGGTTGTACTAGTTTACATTCCCACCAGCAGTATAAAAGTGTTCACCTTTTACCACATCCATGCCAATATCTGTTGTTGTGTTTCTTTTAATCATGGCCATTCTTGCAGCAGTAAGGTGGTTTTGCATTGTAATTTTGATTTGCATTTCCCTGATAATTAGAGATGCTGAGCATTTTTTCATGTTGGGCATTAGTATATATATATATATATATATTTTTTTATAATTGTCTATCATGTCCTTTGCCCACTTTTTGATGGCATTAATTGGTTTTTTCTTGCTGATTTGTTTTGAGTTCCTTGTAGATTCTGGATATTAGTCCTTTCTCAGACGCACTGTTTGTGAATATTTTCTCCCACTCTGTGAGTTGTCTGTTTACTCTGTTGATTATTTCTTTTGCTGTGCAGCAACTTTCTAGTTTAATTAGGTCACATCTATTTATCTTTGTTTTCATTGCATTTGCTTTTGGGTTCATAAAGTCCTTGCCTAAGCCAATGTCTAGAAGAGTTTTTCCAGTATTGTCATATAGAATTTTTGTGACTTTGGGTATTATATTTAAGTCTCTATCCATCTTAAGTTGACTTTGTGTAAGGTAAGAAATGAGGATACAGTTTCATTCTTCTACATGTGGCTTGCCAATTATCCCAGCACCATTTGTTGAATAGGGTGTACTTTGTCCCACTTTATGTTTTTGTTTGTTTTGTTGAAGATCAGTTGGCTATATTTGGCTTTATTTCTGAGTTCTCTTTTCTATTCCATTGGTCTACATGCCCACTTTTACACCAGTACCATGTTGTTTCAGTAACAATAGCTTTGTAGGATAGTTTGAAGTCAGGTAATGTGTGATGCCTCTAGATTTGTTTTTGGGTTTTGTGGGGTTTATTTGCTTGGTTACTTACTCTTGCTTTCACTATGTGGGCTCTAGAAAAGGCAAATATTACCTTCAGAAAAAACAAAAGGCTCTGCAGGAAAGAAATAGTAATCATAGTATACTAAACGGCTCAGTTGTGAATAGCACCTACATAGGTCATAAGAATGCAAACACTGAATGTTAAACCACATGTGAAAGTGAAGTGTATAAAGAAACTGAAACCCCCTCTTCCTTAATGGGAAATAAGTAGATTATTCCTACTATAAAAAAAAGTCAAGAAAAAGCAAGATAAGGATGTTATTTAGAGATATGTAGGTAAATTCCAAAAAAGTATAAGTACTTCTGAAGGGCAGGAAATGGAGGGCAAAGTTGGGAATGGAAGGGGGACTCCCATCAAGCTCTTCACTTTTACTATTTGACTCTTTAAACTATGTAGATATATAACATTTTTTTAAAGAAACTATTTTAAAGTAAAAGAAAGTTTATGGATATCCCCATGTATATTGACTGTCTCTTGGCTGAGAAAGAACATGATAAAAGCCACACTTTAAAATATATTTGAACTTCCTTACTCAGAAAAGCATTTATATACATTAGAAAAATAGTAGATTCACATAAGTACAAAACACATAATTGATTCATGTCTAAGCAGTGCTCAGTATGTGTATGGATTTCCTCTCCGTATAAGGTTTAGTAATTAAGAGACTTAACCTACCTAAGCCTCAGTTTACCATAAATGTTACCAAGAATGGATGCAGTTGTTCATCTGCTCTTTGGATGCTGTAAGATCCATGTCTTTTTAAAGTTCCCTTTTATATGTACTAGCTTGAGTAGGTATCTAATTGTTGCACCCAAACATGCCCTGAGAAAAATAGTGAAGATATATACACTACTCAAAGTTGCCCAGTTGGCAAGTGATAGAGACATGATTTGAAACTAGTACAAAGGCTATTCTACTTTGCTACACATTTATAGATCTTCATAATTTTCTTCAGTGACTTTTTTTTTCCACAAAAGCACTTTTATTTGAGACAAAGAGAAGTCTTACTGAAAGGATTACATTTCCAAGCAGTCAAAACTCAACTGTTAGTGGCACTATTTTGGCCAGGTAGATTCTGCTTCTCTTTGGTCAGAAAAGGGTATTCAGGTTGTACTTTCCCCAGCTGGGCAAAAAGAAGGGCAAAGCAAAGCTACTCTATTTACAGGGCTCTTCAGATCCAACATCAAGATAGACACATCCTCGCTGGCCACTCTACAGGTTGCTGTCCCACTGCTGAGTGAAACAGGCCATACTATCTTTGCAAGGAAAACAAAATGAGGCAGGAAACACAGTATAGGTCACTTGGGGACAAGCAGGCATCCACAGCTTCAAAATTCCTCATGGAAGGGGTAATCCTTGCGGGAGGCACAGCCCACCAAGGCACAGATGCTCCCATTTCTGTTGCAGCTGAATAAGGTGGTCATATCCTGGCTATTCAGTTTAAAGTCAAAGACCTTAAAGTTCTCAGTAATGTGTTCTGGTGTCACAGACTTGGGGATCACCACCAAGTTCCTCTACCTGGGGAACCAGATCAGAACCTGGGCTGTAGTTTTATTATGCTTGGCTGTGATTGCCTTGATCCTGGGATCCTCCAGGAGGGAAGGATCTGCAGGCTTGGCCCAGGGCCTGTCAGGAGAGCTGAGGGGGCTGTAGGCGGTCACCATGATGCCTTTGAACTGACAGTACTGGATTAACTTCTCCTGAGTGAGGTACAGGTGGCACTCAGTTTGGTTAACCGCCTACTTATACTTTAAGTCAGGCTTATTTAAGATCCTCTCAATCCGGAGATGGTTGAAGTTGAAGATGCCAATAGCTTTCACCAGCCCTTCATCTACTAGCTCTTCCATGCCCGCCCATGTGTCCAGAATGTTGGTGTCACTGGGAACCACATTACCTGACTCATCTAATGGGAAAATTCCTTCCCAGACTTGAAGCTTTTTGGCCAGCGAATATGGTAGAGGTCCAGGTAGTCCAGTTTCAGGTCAACGAGCATCTTCTGGCAGGCTCCTTTCACAAGGCCCTTCTCATGGTACGCTTGCCACAGCTTGTTGACCATGAAGAGCTCCTCACGTTTCACTACCTGCTCCCTGAGCTTCTCCTGAATGGCCACTCCCACCTCATTCTTATTCTGGTACACGTGGGTACAGTCGATGTGGCAGTACCCAATGTCAATGGCCACCTTCACAGCCTCAGTTACCTGACCCAGAGGAGACTTCCAGGTGCCTAGCCCCAGGATGGCCATCTTGGTGCTGTTGTTGAGCATGAAGTGGCTGGCCGTGGCTGCTGTGCTCTCCAGACCTCCGCCCAGAACCATGCACCTCAGTGACTCTTTAGGTAACTTAATAATACTAAAATAGTTATGTCTTTAAGAATGCCTGGTCTAATCAACAATGAAATATTTACTGTGACAGTGGAGCCACTTAATAGATTTGGATTTGCAAAGCCAGTGGGTGGGAGGTTGCTTATTTTCTAATAGGTACCTGACGTGAAGCAGTGGGTGCTTTTATTATGACCACAGGGACCTACCTGATTTTCCCAACTATGGATAGGTAGAGAGACTGAGGTAGCATATAGTCTAGTCTACATGTGTTTTATATATAAATATACTATTAAAATGTCAAAAATAAACTATATATTTTCTAATTAGAACATATAAAAAAATGGACTCATATGTGTAATCCCAACACCTTGGGAGGCTGAGGTGGGAGGATCCCTGAGCCCAGGAGTTCAAGACGAGTGTGGGCAACACTGTGAGACCCTGTCTATATAAATATATAATGCTTTTTTAAAAATAAACATATGAAAAAGGGAAATACCATTTACAAAAAAAAAAGTGAGGAACTATAAACATCTACATGCAAGTGATTTACCTTCCTGGTTAATAAGACCTCACTTGTAGCTACCTCTCCTTTACCTTTTTATCACACATTTCCTACCCTGGGAAAAGGTAGGGAGACTACTCCCTTCACAAAGGAAACATGGAAAAAAGACAAACAGCTCCCTAAGAATTAGTTTCTCATGCTTGAGTTCCGATATGGGGTGTTATGTTTTCACACAAAAAGCCCTGCTGAATTCCTCACAAATTAACTCTGGGTTAATCTGCTGAACTACTATTACCTAGTTCCACTTAATCTCATTCTAGTTTTCCTTATTCTGCCTTAGAAAAGGACTTTTCTTGGACTCCCTCACACTGATAAGCTAAATGTCAATAACTTCCAGCCTTATGAAGATCTCCGAGCACACTGCCTAAATTCTAGCTTAGAGTTCCATAGCAAAGGCAGCGGCTGAGCTCGGCTTTTCCTCTATGCCTCCTAGTCAGACCCATTTTCAGCTATCTCCAAAAAAAGGCTGTACCTTGCAGCTTGTGTTTTAATTACCCACTTCCTATATACTCTCTTCCTAAAGGAAGATTGAATGAAAATAGAGAATAGAAAAGCAATAAAGAAAATCAACAAAACCAAAAGTTGGTTCTTTGAAAAGATCAACAAAATTAACAAATCTTTGATGAGACTGACTAAAAAATCAAGAGAAAAGACTCAAGTTACTAAAATACAAAACGATGCTGGGAACATTACTACTGATATTACAGAAATAAAGAGGATTACAAGACAGTATTATGAACAATTGTACGTCAACAATTTTGATTATTGATTCAATCTACTTAATAGCTATAGGTCTAGTAAAATTTTCCATTTCTTTATTAGTCAGTTTCAGTAGATTATGTGTTTCTAGGAATTGTTCATTTCATCCAGGTTATTCAATGTGTTGCACTCCAGTCTAGGCAACAGGGCCAGACCCTGTCTCAAAAACAACAACTACAACAAAAACTAACTTAGAAATAAATTTAACCAAGGAAGCAAAAGACTTGTACACTGAAAACTATGAAACATTGCTGGAAGATAAAATAAATGAAAAGACATCCTTTGTTCATGGATTGGCAGACTTAACATTGTTAAGATGACAAGACTACCCAAAGTAATCTACAGCTTCAATACAATCGCTATTAAAATCCCAACAGCATTTTTGGAGGCAGAAATATTTTTAAAAAAACAACAACAACAAACCTATCCTAAAATTCATCAAGGGATCAATCTCCAATAATCCTCTAACAGGATTGCTATACAGATTCAATTAGATCAGGGGTTTAGTGAATTCTTTTTTTTTTTTTTTTTTTCCTTGAGATGGAGTTTCACTCTGTCACCCAGGCTGAAGTGCAACAGCATGATCTCAGCTCACTGCAACCTCCACCTCCCAGATTCAAGAGATTATCATCCCTCAACCTCCCGAATAGCTGGAACTACGGGCGTGTGCCACCTTGCCCAGCTAAGTTTTGTATTTTCAGTAGAGACAGGGTTTCACCATGCTGATTAGGCTGGTCTCAAACTCCTGACCTCAGGTGAGTCACCCGTCTCCACCTCCCAAAGTGCTGGGATTACAGGCATGAGCCACCACACTGGGCTGTGAATTCTTATAATTGTATGTTGCCTTGGCATCCATTTTAAATATAAGTTGGACTTCCTCATGCCAGAAGTACAGTTTAGTTGCCTTTGACACAATTTCTAGTTCTCCACCTCCTCCTAGTTCTGCAGTGTGGTTGATCCAGATGTCTGCCTTATATAACAACCTCCTGGTGACCACCTGCCTATAAGACTAGATGCAACCTATTTGACTTGCCCGGCTGACCCCCACATCTTGCATTGTCTGTGCAGATATGCTGCAGTGACCACCTCTCAGTCACAGCATGGCCTCATGGAACTCATGCTTGCTTGCTTTAAACCCACCAGTTAGAACTCCCTGTGGAAAACCTGCTTGGGCAATCCCCTGGACACCAAAAAGGGCTTTGGCCTTCAGGTCCTCCCTCACCCTCTCTCTTCTGCTTTCTACCCTCTGGTTGCCCCTGCAGGTCCCAGTCAGTGCCCCTCTTCCTGTCAGACCTGCTTGGGGTTTTTTTGTTGGTTTGTTTTTGAGATGGAGTCTCACTCTGTCGTCCAGGCTGGAATGTAGTGGTGAGATCTCGCCTCACTGCAACTTCCGCCTCCTAGGTTCAAGCGATTCTCATGCCTCAGCCTCCCAAGTAGCTGGGATTACAGGTGCCCAGCACCATGCCCGGCTAATTTTTTGTATTTTTAGTAGAGACAGGGTTTCATCATGTTGGCCAGGCTGGTCTTGAACTCCTGACCTCAAGTGATCCATCCACCTCAGCCTCCCAAAGTGCTAGGATTACAGGCGTGAGCCACCATGCCTGTCCCCTGCTGGTTTTATGATACCCTCTTCTCTCTGCGATCTTTAAGTAATTAAAAAACTGCTTCTGTTATTTTATGAGTCTTGCTATGCCACCTGCTCTGTGTCTCACCTGGCTGCCATACCTGATCCTAGCTCTCCTCAGGGCAGGGCTCTCCTAGAGAGTGAAAATCTTGCATTAGGGGCACTCTCAAAAGAGAGACCTCAAAACCCAATGAGAAGAAAACACAACAAGGGGTTTTGGGGGAATTTGATGGGTTAACCCAAAGTTTACAGAGAAGTGCAAAGGACCAAAAATAGCCAAGATACACTCAAAGGAAAATAAGACAAGAGGCCTTGCCCTATCAAGTACCAAGAATTATTTAAAAACTCTAGTAATTAAGATAGTGGAGGCACAGAGGTATACTGAACAATGAAATAGAATAGGTTCCAGAAACAGACCCATATATATATGTGCATTTATGACAAAGCTGCCATTGCTCACAGTGTGGAAATTCATGGTGCTGAGTACTGAGTATTCACACAGGAAAAAGAGAAAAAAAAAAAGAAATATGATCCTATTTCTGTTGGATCTATCCTATTGAAAACAAACATCAATCATCAATTCCACATAGACTGTAGGCCTAAATGTGAAAGGCAAAACTACAAAACTTTTTTTTTTTTTTTTTTATTT
>NW_016804690.1:45867-53085 GCF_001698545.2 Rhinopithecus bieti
GATTTCTCAAAAGAAGACATTCATACAGCCAACAGACACATGAAAAAATGCTCATCATCACTCGCCATCAGAGAAATGCAAATCAAAACCACAATGAGATACCATCTCACACCAGTTAGAATGGCAATCATTAAAAAATCAGGAAACAACAGGTGCTGGAGAGGATGTGGAGAAATAGGAACACTTTCACACTGTTGGTGGGACTGTGAACTAGTTCAAACATTGTGGAAAACAGTGTGGCGATTCCTCAAGGATCTAGAACTAGAAATGCCATTTGATCCAGCCATCCCATTACTGGGGATATACCCAAAGGATTATAAGTCATGCTGCTAATAAAGACACATGCACACGTATGTTTACTGCGTCACTATTCACAATAGCAAAGACTTGGAATCAACCCTGATGTCCATCAGTGACAGATGGATTAAGAAAATGTGGCACATATACACCATGGAATACTATGCAGCCATAAAAAAGGATGAGTTTGTGTCCTTTGTAGGGACATGGATGCAGCTGGAAACTATCATTCTCAGCAAACTATCGCAAGAACAGAAAACCAAACACCGCATGTTCTCACTCATAGGTGGGAATTGAACAATGAGATCACTTGGACACAGGAAGGGGAACATCACACACCGGGTCCTATTGTGGGGAAGGGGTAGGAGGAAGGGATAGCATTAGGAGATATACCTAATGTAAATGATGAGTTAATGGGTGCAGCACACCAACATGCACATGTATACATAACAAACCTGCACGTTGTGCACATGTACCCTAGAACTTAAAGTATAATAAAAAAAAATGGAGAAGCTATTTGTTGCAATATACAAATGTGGTAGTATCTAAAATACACAAAAAAGTCATATAAATCTATAAGGAAAAGAAATCTTAACAGAAAAAGATAGGTACAACCACAAAAAAGAACAAGATCATGTCCTTTGTGGCAACACGGACGCAGCTGGAGGCCATTATCCTAAGCAAATTAACACAGGAACAGAAAACCGAATACCACATGTTCTCACTTATAAGTGGGAGCTAAACATTGGGTACATAGGGACACAAAGGTGGCAACAACAGACACGGGGGACTGCTAGAGGTGGGAGAGGGAGGGAAGGATTGAAAAACTATCGGGCACTAAGCTCACTACGTGGGTGACAGGATCGATTGTACCCCAAACTGCAGCATCACATAATATACCCATGGAACAAACCTGCACATGTACCCCTTGAATCTAAAATAGAAATTGAAATTATTTTAAAAATCATTAAGGTTGGCAAGACTTTCTCTCTTTAGAGTAGAAGAAACATAAGTATCCACATCCATATGAAAATATGCTTGGCCAGGTGCAGTGGCTCACGCCTGTAATCCCAGCACTTTGGGAGGCTGAGGTAGGTGGATCACCTGAGGTTGGAAGTTCGAGACCAGCTTGGCTAACATGGTGAAACCCTGTGTTTACTAAAACTACAAAAATTAGCCCAGCATGGTGGTGGGTGCCAGTTACTCTGGAGGCTGAGGCAAGAGAACCTCTGGAACCCAGGAGGTGGAGGTTGCAGTGAGCCAAGATCTTGCCATTGCACTCCAGCCTGGGCAACAGAGTGAGACTGTCAAAAAAAAAAAAGAAAGAAAATATTATCAACCTCATTCACAATCAGAAAAAAGAACAAACCACAGTAAGATACTATTTCATACCTACCAGACTGGCAAAACTTTAAAAGTCTGACAAAATCAGGTGTTGGCTATGATGGAAAAACCAGAGCACTCACACTGCTGGTGAGAGTGTCAATTGGCACAACCACTTGAAAAAGAATTAGAAATAATCTAGAGGAAGGCCGTCTTATTCTCAATATGCATTTTATTACCCAATCCACTCCCGACATTAGAAAAGCTCCAAAATTAGATTCCGACCCTCAAACCTCACAACAGGACTTAATTAACCTCGCCTTCAAGGTGTACTGTAATAGAGTAGAGACAGCCAAGTAGCAATGTATTTCTGAGTTGCAATTCTTTGCCTCCACTGTGAGACAAACCCAAGCCACATCTCCAGCAGACAAGAACTTCCAAACGCCTGAACCGCAGCTGCCAGGGGTTCTTCCAGAACCTCCTCCCCCAGGAGCTAGCTACAAGTGCCGGAAATCTGGCCACTGGGACAAGGAGTGCCCACAGCCTGGGATTCCTCCTAAGCCATGTCCCATCTATGCGGAACCCCACTGAAAATTGGACTGTCCAGCTCACCCAGCGCCACTCCCAGAGCCCCTTCAACTCTGGCCCAAGGCTCTCTGACTCCTTCCCAGATCTTCTCGGCTTAGTGACTGAAGACTGACGCTGCCCAATCACCTCGGAAGCCCCCTGGACCATCACAGATGCTTCAGGTAACTCTCACAGTGGAGGGTAAGTCTGTTCCCTTCTTAACCAATATGGAGGCTACCCACTCCACATTACCTTCTTTTCAAGGGCCTATTTCCTTTGCCTCCATAACTGTTGTGGGTATTGACACCCAGGCTTCCAAACCTCTTAAAACTCCCCAACTCTGGTGCCAACTTGGACAACATTCTTTTATGCACTCCTTTCTAGTTATTCCCACCTGCCCAGCTCCCTTATTAGGTCTAGACATTTTAACTAAATTATCTGCTTCCCTGACTATTTCTGGGCTACAGCCATACCTCATTGCTGCCTTTTCCCCCAGTTCAAAGCCTCCTTCGCATCCTCCCCTTGTATCTCCCCACTTTAACCCACACGTATGGGATACCTCTACTCCCTCCTTGGTGACCAATCATGCACCCCTTATCATCCCATTAAAACCTAATCACCCTTATCTTGCTCAATGCCAACATCCCATCCCACAGCACGCTTTAAAAGGATTAAAGCCTGTTATCACTCGCCTGTTACAGCATGGGCTTCTAAAACCTATTAACTCTCCTTACAATTCCCCTATTTTACCTGTCCTAAAACCAGACAAGCCTTACAGGTTAGTTCAGGATCTACACCTTTTCAACCAAATTGTTTTGCCTAACCACTCCATGGTGCCAAACCCATATACTCTCCCATCCTCAATACTTCCCTCCACAACCCATTATTCTGTTCTGGATCTCAAACATGCTTTCTTTACTATTCCTTTGCACCCTTCATCCCAGCCTCTCTTCGCTTTCACCTGGACTGACCCTGACACCCATCAGGCTCAGCAAATTACCTGGGCTGTACTGCCGCAAGGCTTCACGGTCAGCCCCCATTACTTCAGTCAGGCCCAAATTTCTTCCTCATGTTACCTATCTCGGCATAACTCTTCATGAAAACACATGTGCTCTCCCTGCCGATCATGTCTAACTGATCTCTCAAACCCCAACACCTTCTACCAATCAACAACTCCTTTCCTTCCTAGGCATGGTTGGATACTTTCATCTTTGGATACCTGGTTTTGCCATCCTAACAAAACCATTATATAAACTCACAAAAGGAAACCTAGCTGACCCCATAGATCCTAAATCCTTTCCCCACTCCTTCAACAGCTTTAGAGACTGCCCCCACACTAGCTCTCCCTGACTCATCCCAACCCCTTTCATTACACACAGTCAAAGTGCAGGGCTGTGCTGTCGGAATTCTTACACAAGGACCGGGACCACGCCCTGTAGCCTTTTTGTCCAAACAACTTGACCTTACTGTTTTAGGCTGGCCATCATGTTTCCATGCAGTGGCTGCCACCACCCTAATACTTTTAGAGGCCCTCAAAAATCACAAACTAGGCTCAACTCACTCTCTACAGTTCTCATAACTTCCAAAATCTATTTTCTTCCTCACACCTGACACATATACTTTCTGCTCCCCAACTCCTTCAGTTGTACTGACTCTTCATTGAGTCTCCCACAGTTACCATTGTTCCTGGCCTGAACTTCAATCTGGCCTCCCACATTATTCCTGATACCACACTTGACCCCATGACTATCTCCCTGATACACCTGATCTTCACTCCATTTCCCCAAATTTCCTTCTTTCCTGTTCCTCACCCTGATCACACTTGGTTTATTGATGGCAGTTTCACCAGGCCTAACTGCCACACACCAGCAAAAGCAGGCTATGCTATCTTCCACGTCTATCATTGAGGCTACTGCTCTGCCCCTTCCACTACCTCTCAGCAAGCCGAATTCATTGCCTTAACTTGAGCCCTCACTCTTGCAAAAGGACTATGTGTCAATATTTATACTGACACTAAATATGCCTTCCATATCCTGCACCACCGTGTTGTTATATGGGCTGAAAGAGATTTCCTCACTACACAAGGTCCTCCACCATTAATGCCTCTTTAATAAAAACTCTTCTCAAGGCTGCTTTACTTCCAAAGGAAGCTGGAGTCTTACACTGCAAGGGCCATCAAAAGGCATCAGATCCCATTACTCAGGGCAACGCTTATGCTGATAAGGTAGCTAAAAAAGCAGCTAGCGATCCAACTTCTGTCCCTCAAGGCCAGTTTTTCTCCTCATCTGGTCACTGCCACCTACTCCCCCAGTGAAACTTCCACTTATCAATCTCTTCCCACACAAGGCAAATGGTTCTTGGACCAAGGAAAATATCTCCTTCCAGCCTCACAGGCCCATTCTATTCTATCATCATTTCATAACCTCTTCCATGTAGGTTACAAGCCGCTAGCCCACCTCTTAGAATCTCTCATTTCCTTTCCATCTTGGAAATCTATCCTCAAGGAAATCACTTCTTAGTTGTTCCATCTGCTATTCTACTACTCCTCAGGGATTGTTCAGGCCCCCTCCCTTCCCTACACATCAAGCTCAGGGATTTGCACCCCCCAGGACTGGCAAATTGACTTTACTCACATGCCTTGAGTCAGGAAACTAAAATACCTCTTGGTCTAGGTAGACACTTTCACTGGATGGGTAGAGGCCTTTCCCACAGGGTCTGAGAAGGCCACTGTGGTCATTCCTTCCCTTCTGTCAGACATAATTCCTCGATTTGGCCTTCCCACCTCTGTACAGTCCGATAACGGGCCAGCCTTTACTAGTCAAATCACCCAAGCAGTTTCTCAGGCTCTTGGTATTCAGTGGCACCTGGTTTTACCTCAAACTGTCACCCTTAAGTCTCTCTTTAAGTGGATAGAAGATCTTCAGTGACAAAGTACACTCCAATACTTTCACCCTGATGAAGTCCTATTCTTTACTTTTATACTCACTGTTATTCTGGTTCCCATTCTGATGCCACCCTCTACCTCTCTCCAGCTATCTCTATCACACTATCAATCTCACTCTCTCCTAGCCATTTCTAATCCTTCTTTAACACAATTGTTAGCTTTGCATTTCTCTTTCCTCCAAAATTTGCTGAGGCCTCGATTTACTCACTGCTGAAAAAGGAGGACTTTGTATATTTTTAAATGAAGAGTGTTGTTTTTACTTAAATCAATCTGGCCTGATATACGACAACATAAAAAACTCGAGGATAGAGCCCAAAAACTCGCCAACCAAGCAAACAATAACATCAAACCCCCTTGGACACTCTCTAATTGGACGTCCTGGGTACTCCTAATTCTTAGTTCTTTAATACCTATTTTTTCTTCTTCTTTTATTTGGACCTTGTGTCTTTCATTTAGTTTCTCAATTCATACAAAACCGCATCCAGGCCTTCACCAATAATTCTATATGACAATGCTCCTTCTAACAACCCCACAATATCACCCCTTACCCCAAAATCTTTCTTTAGTTGAATCTCTCCCACTGTAGGTTCCCACGCCGCCCCTAATCCTGCTCGAAGCAGCCCTGAGAAACATCGCCCATTATCTCTCCATATCACCCCCCAAATTTTCGCCGCCCCAACACTTTACCAATATTTTGTTTTATTTTTCTTATTAATATAAGAAGACAGGAATGTTAGGCCTCTGAGCCCAAGCTAAGCCATCATATCCCCTGTGACTGCACACATACATCCAGATCGCCTGAAGCAACTGAAAATCCACAAAAGAAGTGAAAATATCCTCAACTGATGACATTCCACCATTATGATTTGTTTCTGCCCCACCGTGACTGATCAATGTACTTTGTAATCTCCCCACCCTTAAGAAGGTTCTTTGTAATTCTCCCCACCCTTGAGAATGTACTTTGTGAGATCCACCCGCTGCCCGCAAAACATTGTTCCTAACTCAGCCGCCTATCCCAAAACCTATAAGAACTAATGATAATCCACCACCCTTTGCTGACTCTCTTTTCAGACTCAGCCCGCCCGCACCCAGGAGAAATAACAGCCATGTTGCTCACACAAAGCCTGTTTGGTGGTCTCTTTACACGGACATGTGAGACAGCAAGAACGAAGATTCATGTGCCCTGTAACCCAGCAGGTCCGCATGCAGGATTATACCCTAGAGCTCCTGTACATGTGCACAAAGGGCCTCATACAAGAATGATTGAAAAAGTCTTGTCTAGATCATGTTTTAAAAATGGAAACAACGCAAACATTCATCCACATCTGAATGAATAAACCACACAGTGGTGTATTTATATGCTCTAGCACCATGTAATTCCTATAATAGGAATTAGTTACAGTGACACACAACTGCACAGATGAAACTCAAGATCAAATGTCTGAGTGAAACACACAAGTTGCAGAAAATTCATGCAGTATGATTCCATTTGTTTAAAGTCCAACAACATTCAAAACTAAACATGTCGTTTCAGAATATAGCAAAAAGTAGGAGCACTGGCTCACACCTGTAATCCCAGCACTTTGGGAGGCCGAGATGAGCAGATCACCTGAAGTTGGGAGTTCGAGACCAGCCTGACCAACATGGAGGAACCCCATCTCTATTAAAAATACAAAGCCGAGGCCGGGCGTGGTGGCTCAAGCCTGTAATCCCAGCACTTTGGGAAGCCGAGACGGGCAGATCATGAGGTCAGGAGATCGAGACCATCCTGGCTAACACAGTGAAACCCCGTCTCTACTAAAAAAATACAAAAAACTAGCCGGGCGAGGTGGCGGCCACCTGTAGTCCCAGCTACTTGGGAGGCTGAGGCAGGAGAATGGCGTAAACCCGGGGGGCAGAGCTTGCAGTGAGCTGAGATCCAGCCACTGCACTCCAGCCCGGGTGACAGAGCGAGACTCCATCTCAACAACAACAAAAAAATGCAAAGCCGAGTGTGGTGGTGCATGCCTGTAATCCCAGCTACTCAGGAGGCTGAGGCAGGAGAATCGCTTGAACCTGGGAGGCAGAGGTTGCCGTGAGCTGAGATC